>NC_090925.1:67303618-67606648 GCF_040938575.1 Ambystoma mexicanum | reverse complement strand
TGTGGCAGACGTCTTTACGCCTGTGTGTGTCTTTTGGCGTGCGCAGGTTTCCTGTATTCGATTCCATGAATATGAGTTGTCCCAACGCATGTGAGCGTTCCTTGTATTTCCCAGAAGTACTTCCCCAGTTATGCCCTCATTTTCAAGCGTTGTTCCCCATTCCACATGTTCCGCCCCCTTTTCGGTGTGTGCGCTACACATTGTGCGCTTTCGCTGTGTGCGTCACGCTCTGCATTCGGGATGTCACAGTTATGTGTGCGCAAGGGGGCACCACCTGCGGATTTAGCGCACATCCCGGGAAAAACACGCGCAGGGCCTTCCAGGAATCGCATGTGTGGGCGTGCTCTTGCTTTTTCACGCTTGCGCCAGCTTGCGCCACTAATTTCGGGTCACATTTGTTCCATGAATCGGTCTCCACATCTTTTTACATGTTTAAAATGTGAGAATGTTATCTTTCAAGGAGTCACCCAGAGGTTAATATGAATGGCATATGCTCCAATACAAAGGTATGGGAGGACAGGTCTATGGGACCCCCTCCCTGACATGCCCCACCTCTGTGAGGTTCGTGGCTCGTCAGCATCCCCCCATGCGCCTGTGCTTGGGTGGCGGGGTGGCTGCTGATCGACACATAGGGCTGATCGGCTTGTACTGTAATATACCATGGACACCATTTTGAAAGCTTCAAGACTCCATTTTAGATAGAAACAACCAAGAACCCCAATGAAACAGCCTGCCTGTGAAAGCTGCAGCTGGCCCCGCTCACTGCGCGCAAGGAGCCATGCACTCCCCCTGCGCCTCCACCCCATGGTAGATCCGCTGAAGGCCCGTTCTCACAAACAACCAGCCACGAACGTGTATCAGAACAAACACTGTATCATTTACCTTCCGCAGTACATCACTGTCCCCGAAGTGACCTGACTTGTGGTTCAAGTCTGGAAAATAACAGGAACCATCCCGATTGAACAGGCCTCGACCTGGCATCTAACCCCTAACATTTGAAAATATATGGTGTCAATAACTTTCCTGCATGAATCCCTGCCCACATCCCCCAGATGAGGTGTTGACTACATACCAAAACCCACCGATTCACAGAGTTGTTTATGATACAGGTGTTGGGAAGGGATGAAGCTTATAACGTTGATAAAGCAAGAGTGACTTCAGTCCATTGCAAAATGCCATATGCCGTGAATACTTAATGAAAGGGCTTGATAGAGCCCCACCTGATGCTAACTAATGATTGCTGCTAGTGTACAAAGGAAGGCGAAAAAGCATTACTAAGAATACTTGTGCGTAATATAGTGAAACGCATTTAAGTTGGTATAACCGAAAATGCAAATGCACGATTGTGTGTGAACGTATTGCTTCAATGTTCCTGAGTACACGATCCAACCTGATGCTACCTCACGTGTTATCTATCTGTTGCCTTATGAATTGCCAATATGTGTTCAACTAATGTTATGTAATGTATGTGCCACTGCCAAACTTGTATAGCTACGTATGAAGAAGTGCACAAATGTATAAACAATAGAAATTTGTAATCATCTTAATGCTACTAACTTTACTAACCGTTCCCTTGTATGATATATTGTGCAGCCCAGGCACCGAGAACCGCGTAAAGCCACAAGGCCATCTCCCACTCCTCCTGCCAAAGCCCGCCAGGGCTTGCTGGTGCATGAGCAGCACAGCCTCACCTCCCCTCATTCTGCTGGACCTGCTTCAAGAGTTCACCTCCCCGATGTCCGAGGCGGCCATAGTCGGCCAGATGAATTATTTACAACCCGGTCCTAAACCCCACCGCCTCAAGGGGCCAGAGGTGTGCCCTCACTGATCCAGTAGTACTCCAGTTCACCCAAATTAATGGGCCTTGGAGATAGGCATTCAACCCTGTACTAACATATCATAAATTCATTCCTCACCACATCTAACAGAACAGAACGAGGAGGCAGCTCACCTTGTGCCCTCAGACCAGATACTCAGGCTTATTGCACCCGGTCAGCAGGTCAAAGGTAATAGTGCACTGATGTATTGGTGAAGCTTCACATTGCATGTTGTTTCTCCGGTCTCCTATTATTTCTTAGAGTAACATATTGTAGGGTTTACAGGACAACTGGAATCGTCTAAAGGATGAGTGTTTGTGTGTGAGTGGCCACAAGGGTAAAGTGTTAGTGCAGCCATCAATCATCGACACAGACCGTGCCTGGCCTGGCAGCTCCACCCCGACAAGCCCAGCTGACCCATCCACCCCACATTGGCATCACGCGGATATCCACCAATCATGGAGTGGCTCTTCATTGTATTACCTATAGCTTAGTCGACGCCACCCAATCCCTGAGACTATGTGCCCCCTATAGATTACAGGATTTGTGATGTGGTTTTGTAATCAATATGACTGTCTTTGCTATTGTCAGACAGAGCGCTCTCGGAGCTTGCAGAGACCTTTGCATGCCCTATTTTGATTATATAAAAACCCCTTTTTCATCACGCACACTTGGTCTTGGTCTCATTCCCTCCTGGGGTTTGTCCTTATTGCCTCTCATTGTGGGGAGGGTACTGCCTTTTGGGGACGCTTGCTTTCACTACCCTGGCATCTTTGAAGCCCAGTAGGTGTAACGTCCATTATTATGTTATTATCTGCATATATCATCCAAAGTATAAGTAGATGACCTAGTTCTGGGGAGAAGGCATTCACCCCTTGAAATTCTGTCTGAGTATCTGATATGTATACGGTGGCTGCCAATATGCATCCCTGCCTCAGTCCCGAATATGTACATATTTCCCAGGACAGGGTTCAATTAGAATTAAGCCTCATTTGCAGCTCTGTTTTTACGTGAACTGTTATCAAATCTTCAATAAACAACCCAGGATGCCCCAAAGACCAGCTTTACCCACAGCCAAACCATGTTCACCCTATCAAATGCAGCCATCGTGTCTGCCACAGCTGTATAAAATATATCCATTCACATAGGTGCCCATATGTTCCCTAAATCCTGTTTGAAAAGGGCATAATCTGCCTGTAGCATTAGCCCAGGCCCTCAGGTCCTTCCATACAAAAGAGTGAAATATAGCACTGCTGGCATCTATCCAGGCGGTAGGGGCTTAGTTATTTGGACATTCCATGCTGCAATTCTTGTAAATTAGTACAATACATGTTTTAACCCATCAAATCGGAAAGGAAGCTATCCAAAAAATATGTTTTTTATACAGTAACAGCAAGAGACTGGATAATAAATACGCATTTGCCTTAAAGTGGTGTTAGCAAGCCCATCCAGGCCAGAAGATCTGGAACTGTTTAATTTACATGCTTTGAGATACTCACATGCAACCTTTCTCTACCACATATGAAGTTGATTTAGTTCATCAAAAGAAATATCAGGAAGGAAGCTTATCTCACACTTCATCTGGGTATTCCATGCCAAAAATGCACTGCACCAACTGCACTTGTGCCACATGTTGTCACTGCACAATCTGAAGATCTCAGTGGGAATACACTTAAATCTACTGTCCACATGTTTTACAGGCTTCTTGAGCAGTGCAATGCTATCAATAATTACCACAAAGTTCATAGCACAGATCCAAAAGGGCATTTTTGACATTGTGTCAGTGGCAACTGCTGTGTAATCTCTGCTCTGCCATATGACCTTTCCAGGAGGCCACCAAATGGGTTAGCTGTCAGAATGTGTTCCTATGTGGGCTTCTCCTTATCATGCAACTGCATGAAATAAACCTTTCCAACATGGTGAAAGCCTGTGCTTTGGCAAGCAGTGCAGATAGGCACAGCTAATAAGTACCCATGTTTAAACTTCTATAGTGAGACATGAGTAGTTGGATTTAAAGTTATCATTGCTTCCTGTCTGGACCCACATTTCAGGGAAATTGGGGGGAGGACTTGCAGCAAACATCACAATGAAGTAACAATGTGCAGATGTGAAAGGATGCTTTGCTGATGTGCTTGCAACATCAAGAAAGCCAGCATCAGGAAGATCATCCACCAGCCTGCAGCTTGCCAGCTACACCCAGACTGTCAAGCTCAAGGTTGACATCATCAACGTGAAGTACATCCCTAATGCATGTTGAAAGGCCACCGACTTGTGTGGGCACAGCCTGCATGTAGGAGAAATAATGGGCCTTGGGCATCTTTTCTTTTTAACTTTAGTTTTTAGAGACATTTGTTAAGGGAACAAGACATAACAATGTTGTTTTCAAAGTCCAAACCGCATAGAAATTAACCTTCTTGGTCCCCACCCATCCCCACCCTTCTCCCTCGCCCATACAACCTCACAGTTAACACACCACAACACCCTTTCCCCCTGCATACTAGAACTCCAATAACCCCTCCCAGAAACCCAATCTCTAAAACGTATCTAATAGTGCAGATACCCATTTACCTATGTATTGAAGATGCTGTCTGTATTGTGTCCCCTCTAGCCTGCATTGGCTCCCTCTGAAGCCTCCCCCCAGAAACCACCATAGCTCAAGTGCCTGTATGACCTGCTGGGTTCTCCCCTCGCAGCAGTAGCGCACTCCACTCTGCATAAAAATCACTTAACCTATCGTGCACTATCGCCGTCAGCTTCTCCATTACCATCATGTACCTTCCACACCCTAGCTTCTTTCAAAAGAAGCGTTTCACTTTTCCAGCTCGGCGCTATGGCCAGTCTCCCCGCTCTCAGCATTGCTTCCCACATCCTGGGGAGCCTATATCCCTCCCTGCCCCTTGTTTGGACCCCCAGAAGCATTTGCAAAGGGTCCAGGCCCAACCAGACTCCCATATCTTCTTCCATCCAACTAAGCACTTACTTCCCGAACACCTGCACCGTGGGACTCCACCTCCACATAGGGGCGAAAGATCCCCAATGCCCACATCCCGTGGAAAGACATGGGAGAGGCTCCCCCAAACATCCTGGATAGTCTCAAGATGTCCCTGTGCCAAACCATCAACATCTTGAAATTATGCTCCACCGTGGAGGTAAACAAACCACCTTGGAAGGCCACCTTATAAATTCATGCCCATGGCTCCTCCGAGATCTCCTCCCCTACCAAGTCCACCCAATACCTCTGGAATGTTTGCCTCCCATACAAGCAGGCCTCATTCATGGCTTTATATAGTCTAGAAAACATACCCCTTCTTGTGGTAGATACATCAACAGCCTTCTCAACAGTGGTAAGCCCTCTTGCCACTGAGCCACCCCACTTTGGGTCTGTCAATAAGCCCTTGATGCAGAGATACTCAACCACTGAAAGCACATCCTTTCCCAATGCCTCTCGGATAGTTTCCAGGACCAGAAAAACCCTGTCCTTAAACATGTGCCCCACCCGTTCCAGGCCCCCGTCTGAACATTTCTGCAAAAAAGCAAGCCCCTGATGCCCGAAGTGAAATGGGGGCCCCACACCAAGGAGATCGGGGAGGGCCATGTTGAAAAACAGTGGTTACCCTCGTTATCACACCAGATGGACCAACACACCCCCAAGGTAGGGTGGGACTTGAGAATTTCCGGGATGGCACCAGGTGAGGACCAAATGTAGTCCCTCACCTTCAACGGGTGAGCTACCAAATCTTCCCAATAGGTCCAATAGGTCCCCAAATCATCCCTCATGATCTCGAGCATCACCCTCAGCTATGCCGCCTTGTAGTACAGTCGAACGTCAGGGAACCCAAATCCCTCCCTATCTTTTGGGAGTGTCAGAGTCACCATTTTCACCCTCAGTATCTTATTACCCCAGATAAATCTACGGAGATCTCCTGTCACTTCTAAAAATAACCGCCCTGGGAGCTGTCTCGGGATGGCTGTAAATAAATATAGCAGTCGGGTGAGTGCATTTGTTTTAATAGATGTCATCTGTCCATACTAAGTTAGTATAAGGGGATCCTACCTTTTAAAGTCCACTGTTAGCCGTGTACAAAAGGGATCATAATTAGCTTGCACCATCTCCTCAAGGTCCCTAGTCACCTGAATACCCAGGTACCGTATGCCCTTGTTGTCAACTCCCATTCCCTGGTTTCACCTCTTGGAATCAAGAAGGGGACTGTGCTTGAGTATCAGCATAATGCCTGATTTCCCTACATTAATCTTTAGCCCCGAGAGGTTGGCATATTCCACAATCTGTGTCATGAGCGCTGGGAGTGAATGCTGGATGTCGGTGAGGTATCCCAGTATGCCATCCTTGAAAAGCGAAAACGTGCACTCAATTTCCCCACCGCCTGTGCCCTTGACAATGGCAACAGGAGCCTGCTGCTGGCCACAATCACTGGAACCACTGTGCAGGTGTGTGGTTCTATGCTGCTTGATACTATGTCCCCAAGAACACTGTGATGAGCCCTGTCCCTGGAAAGTACCAGCACTCACATCATCAACACCTCTGATGGGGGTAGTGTTGGCATCTGGGTAACTAGTGGGCTCATTGGAGGCATGAGACATCATTCCTTAGTGGCCTATGGAGGTTATGGTTGCACACAGCTGTCATACCCGGGCTGTGGCACATGCCCGTCTGGCTCCAATTCACTTACTACCCAATGCCTTCCATCCTGCAGATGTCCTAGCCCTTTTCAGTCTGTATAATCTTGCCAGGGACACATACAAATACTGTCAAATCCAAGAAAATTAGGGATGAGGAGGGATACGTTTTGCACTCTGGGATTAGGGCACTTCAGTGGGCTCACAGGACATAGCTTTTCATCCACACCTCTTCATGCTTCTCCTAGTACTTCCATCACCTCAGGATGGTCCCCTGACCGTTGCAACACCCACAGAGGCTGACCACTCTGACCCTGCCTATTCTGCCGCCTCTGCCTGCAGCCTACATGGGAGTCTTCCATGGAGGCCTTGCCTCACTTGCTTCGGTGAAGGAGGCCTTCTCTCCTGGTCTTGCTTCCGATTCCACTCCGCCTCTTTACCTTACTTTACTTTATTGCATTTAGATTGCGCAACCAATTAACCCGGAGGCTTTAGGACACATACAGTACAAACAACATAAATACAAACAAGGTAACATTTAACAAAAAAATGATCAACCAGGGTCTCTGAAAAAAACAATCATAAAAGATCACAATGAACAGGGATCCGATAGCGGCCGTATAAGGATGGAGAAATAATCCAAGGGAATACTCCCTAAAGCAGTCAATCTCAAAGAATCAAGTTGCAATTTGCTACCCTCTGGGGTGATATTTACATCTTCTTAGGAAAGCAGGTACAGTGCTAACCCAACAACCAACTAGAACACAGTCACTATTTGGTTGCGAGCACCATCCGCTCAAGTCTATCCTATGAAGGATTTTTAAATCAGACAGTCTGACCACCCCAGGCCCTGTTCTCTGATGTAGCCATGCAAGAATCTTGTTCCTCAGTGCTTCTCCAGTCTTTTTATCTTCAGTTTTCCGAACATTAGTAATAATGAAGTTTCTCTGGTCCATAATAAAATCATGGTTATCAGTGTCATTCATTTTTGCCATCTGTGACTTTTTAAGTTGTAAAATCCGTGAGCGAAACAAGTTTGGCCATCTCTGCTGTAAGGTTAGTAGCCTCTTTGGGGCCAGATTTCAGGTCAATTACCAGAGAGGGTATAAGTACTTCATGTATTACATCTTTAAGAACTGCATTAGGAGTATGGGCCCTCTCATTGCTAGTCAATGTTGGCCCATTAATCAACAAAGGCTCCCACTGCCAGAGACGCTTTGTAGAGCTTTGTCTATCATCACCCTTCGAATATTGACTTGATAGGTGTTTTGTACCTGTAAACGGTCTTCTGAGTTATAAGGCCCATCTGTCTGTGATGCAGCATTCACTCTATGGGGACATGAGTCTGATGCCCAGTTGTTTAAGGAATTTGCCAATAAACTGAGGTCAAAGGGGATATTGCAAAAAAGTAGCTCTTTAGCAATACTAGCCATCAGAGCGGGCCATTGAGAGTTATCAGTATGTTCAGCCTGAGATACCTTTGTCCCAACCCCTCTTTGTAGATCAGGGGTTGTTGGAATTGAGAGGGCCAGGTTCCTCCCTGCAAATTTCCCAAACCCATCCAGGAGAGAGGAAACAGCTGGGGGCGGGACTGGCACTGCTGAGTCAATAATACTCGAACTTTGTACATTATCCTGGACTACATGTCCTGCAAGACCAGTCTTCAATAATGGGCTACCCAATTCCTGAGTTAAGCATTTTGAGAAAAGAGGCAGTATGCACAACTTGGCTACTTCTGAGCCAAGATGGCTGCTTTTCAGGCTGCCCTTCTGTCTCAGTCTTCTGCGGGAGCTGAGTGCCAAAACCTCAGAGACACGATCTCTGTTGGTCAGGGGAGAGGATGCCACTAAGCCCTCTAATCCCACATCCGCCAGTCCTGCAAGCAATTTGCCATCCACCTTCTTCTTAGTGGCCATATTATCAGTAAAAAGAGACTCAAGACTGGGAAATAAGCAATATACGACAATAAACTGCACCTCCCCTGCTAGGAGGGGCTATCAGCTATCGTCTGCCGGATCCTGCATTCGGGAGAAGCGCTTACCGCATCAAAGCACGCCACGTTGTGCTGTTCTTTATGGCAGACTGCCAAATAACCAGCCGGGGTACCATACGATCGCCCAAGCCAGCTATAAGGTAGCTGGAATGCCCAAAAATGTAGGGGGCTCTGGTGCAGGAGCTCCGCAAGATCACCGCTTTCCTACTTGTATCCCAGGAAGCCGCTGCCTATGCCAGCACACCTGCACAGGCAGGAAGGATTAGAGGAAGGAACCTACGTGAGCGTCAATCCGCACGGCAGCCAATCAATTACTCCAAATAGGCAAATCTGCATGGCCTGTGCTTGTGAACCACCACCAATAAACAGCTTGAGCATGATCCCCTCCTCATCTATCGTGGGTAAACCTCTTCTTGCAAGGAACAATGCAGTTTATCCTACACTCCTCTCACCAATGTTTCAAGTATGCCATTAACTATGAAGTTGTCAAGGGAAGTGCTCCACATGGGTAGTAGAGGGTAGAATCACTGGGGAATCACTTCTTTATGACTAGGGCAGGGTATAAAATAATTAGTTGCTGTAGTGCTGCAGATCCTCTCCCAAGTGAGAGAATGTAAAACTCCCTCAAGTCAGAACCCACATCACCAAGAGGGAAGACATCACCTAGCCTGGTGCCACAACTAAATTTCCCAAGTCTGTCAGCAGTGCTTGAGGTTTCAAGTGTGGTGGCTTGCAAACCCACTTGGCCGTACACCTCTATGGTACTGGTACTGGTACTAATCTACATCCAAGAACATCCTGTGGTTCACAAACCACTTCTGTTCAATGAACCATGTTGGTTGGACCATTGAATCCCACATGGCCCAAGAACCCCACTGCCCACACCTACCAAACAATACCCATGAGACACACACACTCTGAGGACATCATAGGGTTGTATCCCGCACAAAGTATTACCACCACAGGCAGGAGAACATCCAGGACTGCCACCTGGCTCAATGAAAATCCTGATTCCCCTCGAGGATTGAATGCTCCTGGAAATTAAGCAAATCACAGGCTAATTCTAATTTGAGATGTAGATGCAGACCCTCACCCGCATTCTATCCCAGGGGATGGGTCACCACACTATATATACTCCTTCTTCCACTCATTTTGTATAGGAGTTTAGAGCGAGTTGCCACATGCTCAGCATGAGGGAGAGAGAGTTTGGTGGAAGTAATTTCATGACTTGAACAGGAGGAGGCAAACATAAGCAGATTGTTCAAGGCTGAGTGCTTACAGAGGTGGATGTTTTCAGAGAGAAGGGCGGATGAAGAGCTGGAGACGAAAAGGGGAGTAGGAGGTCATACTTGAGTTGGAGGCTATTAAAAAGGGGTGGGGTTGGTGGATAACAATTTCAGGTGGGGGTCAGCCATAGTGAAATGACTGAGAGAGAATATCAAGAGTCTGACAATGGTAAAAAGAGGAAGTTGCTGGAGAATAACTTGAGTAGGAATATGGTGGAATATGGAATGGTGGAAAATAACTCAAGAAGAACTGGGTTGGTCAGTGTGAAGGGGTTGGTGAAATACTTAAGCGTAAAGAGGTTAGGATGACAGAGGAGTTTGGTAGAGTATCAGAAGAAGTCGTCTGCTTTAAGAGAGAATGTTTGGGAGGAGTAAATCAGGATACGGAGGTTTGAACCACTGAAAAGGACTTTGAAGACAGTGTAAGGACGTTTTGGAGAATATCAAGAGTTGAGAATTATGGAAGGTGGTCATGTGGATTGTGGAGGACACCAGGAGAATGGTAGAGGAAATCAAAAGGTTGGCACAGAAGGTCACACTGTGGCAAGGGAGATTTGGGATGGAGGTTGGAAACAAGAGGAAGGGAATGAAATGGCTATACGTTATAGAAAGGAGAGGAGAGCAAGATAAATAAGGAGTTAATCCGAGAAAGAAGTCTCTGCTAGGCCAAGTTTGCCTATGCAGGTGTTAGAGGTGGGCATTTAAGTAATCACACAAAAGAGAGTTCACTTTAGGATAAGAGAGAAAATAATGGGACTCAAACCAAGTTATTGAAAGGCAGTTGCAAACTGGCTCAGTAGCCTCAGACTTCAAGGAGGCCAGGGGTCTCTCCTCGAAGGTATTGTCAAGTTCAACAATGTTGAGTTTCCCAAAATAAGAACTAGATGCTCTACTTGTTGAGAAGTTCCTGCTATATCTTTCTTTCTTTGGAGAAGCCCAACGGAAACTGCCAGCAGGAGCGGGACCTAGCTGTATGCATTAAAATGGAGACATTGGGCCTCATTATAAGTTTGGTGGTCTGGAAATAAGGGTGCCGGTAGCAATGTATATGCACCCTTTCCGGACCGCCAAACTAAGAGTTTGCTGGTAGGGGCATGGAACACCCGGCAGGCCTGACCTGGCTCATTCAGGCCCCTACCGGCAGTTTTTTCACTGAAGCACTGACACCGTTAGCACTGGTGATGCGGCAATGGTGAATTACCGTTCTGCCGACTGCCATAATATCGGAGTGGCACCGGGATGTCAGGTGGTGGAAATAGTGTTACGGGGTTGCCAGTAACCCTCGGCCTACCAGCGGCTATGACTGAAAACCGTGCAATTTGAGGACACTCACAAACCTGTGATGGCCATTGGCAGGATGACGGGTTTGAAATATCCCCAAACTTACGACTGACATTGGCAAGGAGAAGGTTTCAGGACATCCATTTACACAGCACAATATACAAGAGACTGTGACCATCTTTCAAGAAGAGAGCAATAGAACTGAGAGTCTGGGTCTGGGAGCCCAAATCCGGAATGTTTCCTTTGATGTTGAGACACAGGGAGTTAAGTTGGTTTACTTTCCCTTTCTGTATAACATGTGCTCAATCACATACAACATTCCCAAATAAAGCACCTTTAACTTGAGGTCTTGGAGTTGGGTGCTTCCCATTCTCGGTGTATGACAGTACTGAGAAATGTGAACTTCACCAAAGGAACATGACAGAAACCCTTTAGTTAAGTCAAGACACAAGGCACAACCTACATTAAAAATATTAACAAACACACGCAACAGCAAGAGGGGAGACAAGACAACAAAAACATTAAGCAGGCATGGGAAACTAGGAAAGAGTAAACCAGTATTTTAGGTATTTTGGGGTTGCTCTGGGGATAGGATCAGGGAAGGGAATGGTTAATTTGACTTGTACATTTTTATTACAGGAAAAAGAAGACAAATGGGCCGAGAGCAATGATCACAGTTTTTGATTTGGGTGAAACTAACCCAATACTGAACAAACACTAAGCAGATAAATAGGTACATAAATTAACAATAAATACTCCTAAAACAGAAATTAAACATGAACTAAATCACAACTCCTCCAACAATTACTAAAAAAACTGTCCAATATTTTACAAATGTACCAGAAACCCTCTTTGTGGGAGCCTGCCCTTTCTACAGGAAAAAGAAGACAAATGAGCCGAGAGCAATGATCACAGTTTTTGATTTGGGTGACACTAACCCAATACTGAACAAACAATAAGCAGATAAATAGGCACATAAATTAACAATAAATACTCCTAAAACAGAAAATTAAACATGAACTAAATCACAACTCCTCCAACAATTACTCAAAAAACTGTCCAGTATTGTACAAATGTACCAGAAACCCTCTTTGTGGGACCCTGCCCTTTCTAACCCCCTAATCCCTCACAGGAACAGGAGGTTAGCTGGCCTATTATGGAGATACAAAATTCCTCTAGCAGATTTAGGCAGTCTGATTTAGTTGAACAATTTTGAAAAATCAGCCCATGTGGGTTTATTTAAATAAGTTTGTCTAGGCCTACTAAGACAATCAATGGCTGCATTAAAGGCTGTATCGGCCCTGATGCAGGATTTAACTTGCTATGTGCAGGTTTGGCCTTATTGAGAGGCCAATGCTTTACTCATGAGCTCTCTGCCTATTAATCACAGCCTTGTCTTGGGTGTATCTAATTACCAACTTATTTTCATGGCCACTGGACAAGGGGCCCGTCCTTCCTCATCCCCAGGGTCCAATTGGACCCAGTCCTGGCGCCTCTGGTGCCAGGCTCATGTAAAAGTGTGCTTTGCACACTCTGTGCCAAGGGCATGTGCAGCTGGGCCGGGCGTGGCCGTAGCACAGCATTGGAAGGCAAGTGGCAGAGTCCCTGGGAAGAGCAAGGTGGAGTCAGTAGGCGGGGCTAAAGGAGGGGCCTGAGCCAACCTATATAAGTCCAACCCATCCACGTGCCTTTGCTTCGCATTATTCTGCTTTCAGCAGCACAACGCTCTCTGCTGTGCTTACCTGTGCATCACTGGATTCCTGCAGCTCCATTCCTGAAGACATCTCTGAGGGCACTCCTTACCTGCTGCCAGCTGCTACATCGCTGAGTGCACCTCTTACCTGATCCGGCTGCTCCATCGCTGAGGGCGTTCCTCACCTGCTGCCAGCTGCTACATTGCTGTGCACGCCTCTTATCTGAATCCAGCTTCTCCATCGCTGAGGGCGTTCCTTACCTGCTGCCAGCCACTACATAGCTGTGCGCGCATCTTACCTGCATTCCATCACTGCCGGAGTCGGAGTCTTCATCTTACCTAATCCGGGTGCCCAGTTACACGGAGCTCCTCTTCTCTCCATTTTCTCCACGGTATCTTCATCCTGCAACCGCAAATCTTCATCGAGCATCCGGATGTCATTATTCGCCGTTGGCCTGCACCTGCGAGGAAATAAAGAACACAACAGGTTAGAACTCATACGAATAACGAACGCTTGGCCGCGACATACAAGAGACTAAACTTCCTTATAAAGACCAATTTACCTGTCACTGTTGAAACTCCATCAGTCTCTAAGGACTTCCCGGACCCTGCTCAGCTCCAATTTACTTCTTCGTTCATATGGGGATTGAATGAGACATTGCAAGAATTATTATTAGACAAAATATAGACAGTCTAATCGAACAATAGTCATAACTAAAAGACTTGCCTTCTAAGTGGATTGGTCACAGCTGGTCTGGATCAACACTTCCACGGACCAGTGAAGCATCTCGGTCCATTCTACGCGCCCCTGCTAGGATAAGCAGGACGGATAGCTCACATTACAAAACAACAGGTGAGCTTGTATGGGAAAACGCTTGCAAACTGTATTTTGGCACTAAAGGGTTGGGGGACGTCAGGATATCTCCACTCCATTTTCATTGCCTCTCATCTTCATTCAGGGGCAACACCTGAATCTCGAGCAGCAGGCCCAGCAGCAACCTGGAGGTGGAGACGATTCTGAGGAGTCAAGTCAAGGGAGGTCTCCAACCAATGCCCCAATGCCCCCGCGGAGACCAGGTGAGTGTAACACTTATTATCAGAGTCTGGATATGTAGAGGACCACTGTCATTCTAAAATAATTTTTCTCCTATTGGGCAGGTTTTGGTTCTGGAGTGCGCCAATGCTGGTGTGTTGCCAGGCATATTTTTGGAGAGTGCATATGGTAGAATCAGTCCCAAGCCTCCTTGTGTAAGCCAGGTAAAACATCCATAAAGTGCCATTTCAACATCCATTAAGGCACCTAATTCTGGCAGACAAGGATCCAGGATGTTTCCTGGGCGGCTCTAATAGAAGTGCATTCCAGCAAAAGTCATGCTTGTGTGCTTTGGCTGTTTTAGGTTTGATAGGATTACAGTACATCTAGCAGGTTTCCTAATGAACCCCCCCCCCCACAAAATGCCAGTCCAACCAAGAAAACATCACCCATACACCTCATGATTCTAGAAATCAGGAACAGGCGCATCAAGATTTACTATCGTTGCTCCTAACCTCTGGGACACCACCCAGTCCATATCAGACATGAACAGAACCCCAGAGCAATCAGCTTTTATGTTACACTGGCCTCTAAGCATGTGTTCACTAGCAATAGATCTTTATTAATTTCTATGTTTTCCAATGCATCGTGGAATGGCACATTTGAGTGAGTCATGATCAGTTTGATGTTCCCTTAAAGTGCCTCCTGCTTCAACCCTTGGAATGTTGAAGTGGTTTACCCATAATGCAGTGTGTTTTGTAACCTACACTAAAATAACAAAGACAGTGGAGAATCTGAACATGAGTGCAAAGCAGGGACTAGTAGTGAAAGCGGCACAAGTCATATAGGATGGATGGGGCAGAATTAAATGTGTTACCCTCCGAAAATGACTACATCAACAACAATTATATATGAAATCAAAATGTTAACTTACTACACAATCATTACCAGTAAAGCAAACATCATGAGTGTGACACATGCTGGGCCATCCATGGCCCTCATTTGATTGTTGTGATGTTGTTATGCGCTGAGTTCGGCTCATCATATAACTCAAAAAGTTATTATGATTCAAAACAAGGACTTTCCAAAGAAAAGTCACAATACATGTTAACTTTGATAAACATCACTTCAATCAGGAAAGTTCTGCTGCTGCAGGTGTGGAATGATGATGTGAGCCTCTTCCAGCTCCAGGGACCATGTCTCTGAAGAGCCGAGACAGATCAATTGGTCTATGTGCTATCTCTATATAACCAGGTCTGGGAGGAAGAGAGAGAGCGCTTAGAGCCGGCTCAGTGAAGAAGTAGGCTCCATGCTGAGACTCATCCCACCTGCTGTCTTTCTGCTCCACATAATTACTACATGTCATCATTTCCCCGCTCGTGAGACTTCATCCATTCCCTACTTTCAGAGGCAGAATGCACATTTCTTTGGTGAAGTGGAGCAGCCGACATAACCCTGGATGAGACTTACCAGGGAGTAAGTATGTGTGATACTTTCTAGACTGAAAAGAAAATTCTGGTATGTCTTTTTTCAGGTTTGTGTTAAAATTACGATGCACAAAACATCCACATCATGTTACATCGATTTCGTTTTTATTTAATGTGGTATGTGTGTTTTGTTGTTTTTCCCTTCAGGCTTGCTTATGAAAGGCAGGGCACCCCTGCCCATGTTCCCTAGCCACCCAAGCCATTGTATTTGAATTCAAGCCTGTGATTCTATTGGCTACTATTGGCCACTATTGGCCACTGCTCCTTTATCTCCCACGGAAATTCGAAGGAAAACAGTATTTTGCGCTTTTTCTTCCAACAAATGCTGCCGCGTTACCTATACTCCAAAAAAAGTCAGGAAGAATAAGTGTTTGCTGGCTGGAGCAGTGTCATCTCTGAATGCTTTTTATACTGCTATAGTATAGTGGATGATAGCCTAGTCCCACAATCAATGTGTAAAAGTGTTATAAGTGTTCCTGGAGGCAAGTCTTCCTTAGCCATATTATGGCAAAGGTAAGTGGAGCAGTGTCAAAGTAGGCTAGAGCGAGATCACAAGCCGGCTCACCTGCTTAACACGGTGCTGCAGGCAAAGGTGGGCATTTTGGACGATTAAGTCTTCAATCTCTTCTATCTTTTCAAAGTGAACTAAAACAATACTACAGCGTTGCAAGGTTGAGCCAGGTCGTGAAGTATCTGTCTTAATGATGGCGTAAATGGATAATGGTTGATATAATGGCCAATTGGTGGTTTTTGTTTTCATATCTTATAATTATGGCAAGCAGGCATCTTTCATCCTCTGTTTTATGGATGCCTCTTCCTTGAGGAGAAGCATCCCCCCAAAACGCTACCTAAAACAGAGCAAGAAACACCATTGAGACATTTCCCCCTTTTTCACTCTGATTTGAGAATGCACACTTTCAACCAGCTCCCTCCACACTTGTCACCAGAGTGTGAGTCCTTATGGACCCCAAATCAGCATGGATTTAAGATCGTTCTGCCACTTATGAGTTTTCTTTGAAAGCATGTTTGCTTACATGTTTTCTGGGGCAGCGCAGTGATCCTTCCTTTTTTACAGTTTCTCAGCTCGTCCATGTGCTGAGGTGCTTTTCTATCCAGACGTCTTACCCATACCCGCACCCCCACTTCAGGAGCGTTCATTGAAATATCCTCTCCATGCTCCCTTCCCCACTCTCCCATTGCCGAGAAAATCCCATGAAAATGATCAGCTTCCTGAGGATGGGAGGCGGCCATCCAGGGTGTGTATCTGTGTGAATGTTTATGAATAAGTTATTGTGTGGAAGCATTGTTGCATAGTTTGAAGATTACACAAGGTCCGTAGTTGGTCCATTCTCTGCCTTCCCTCCCTCCCCCTTCATGACCCTGGCTGGCTGTTAACGTGGCTGCGGAAGAACTGTTGGTTTTACTTGCGAAGGACACTCGCTCAATCGCAGTGCAGAGATATCTTCGCCCAGAATTGCTTATTATTTTTGCGACGTAGCATTATCCCCTCGTTGCCATTTTACTTTGGTTGGTTTTATATTAGCCATCTCCTGTGCAAGACCTGCTAAAAGGTTTTCAGTGGAAGTTTGGCACAGCGTGATTCAGTGGTGGATCTTTAGGAGGAGGGAGGGGGCGGACTCCCTCTGGGAACACACTCCATGTCCCAATGCACTGCCCTACTGCCTTATTTGAACTAATGCTAAACAGAAACTGCAAGCAAGCACTGTAAATGTGTCACTTGCTTTACGTTTTACAAATATGCGCAGGACATATAGCTTTGAAAATAGCATCTGTGTCTATTGCAATTTTTGAAAATTGCAATGTAAGTTCTGAACGTTTGTGTGCTTGTCACACCCTGCCTCCTGCATGCTTGGCCCAGCACTGGCCAGGGTGCATCACAGAGATTACTTATCAGGTTAACAAGATTTACAGCGTTTTGCCCAATGCTTTTATTCGAGCCTGCAAAACACCAAGACCCGGCTTCTCAGAACTTATTGTTGATTTCAAAATGAAGTCGGCGAGCGTCATCCTAACAATGTTGCAGAGTTGCTAGCAAGCAGCTGCTGGCTGCGGCAATCCACGTCTTCTAACAGCTCAGCTGCGAGAACAACTTTGCTGCAACAGGTAGTAGTAGTCTGTCATTTATATAGTGCCTTTATCCCATTAATATGGCCTTAACATGCTTGAGGTGGTGGAACTCTCTCGAGGATTAAAGTTCAAGATATGGGAACATTGTTAGAAATTATTAGAATGCGTCTGTGCAATTGGCCAAAATAGAGTTTTGGGTATGAATGCCGAGCCCGCAGATTGAGAGCGGGCGGTACGAGCTTCCCCAACACGGTGGCCATGTTGTGTAACTCCCTTCCCCCCTCCATTGATTCCCATGCGACCTTCAGGAAGGCCATCAAAACTAGACTCTTTGTCTAATAATGTATTGTCCGATGTGTACTGTAACATGTTTTGATAATGTACTCTGCATCTGTGCCTAATGTCATGATAATGTCCACTGTTAACTGCAACTAGTTTCTGTTTCAAGTATTTGCTGGGGCCGCATTCATGTAACCCTAAATCAAGCCTCCCTAAATCTTCTCACAGCGCCTCGATGCCTGAGGGCTGAAGTGCGCTCTACAAATCCCATTCCTCGTCGCGCCTTGAAACACTTGGGTATAGGCGCGTTATAAATGCCATATCATATCAGTTGTGAATAAGAGCCCTGTACAATACCTCCAGGAGGGCAGCTGTTTAAAGTCCCCTTACTTAAATACTGAAGAAAGTGAATGTTTCTGTGTTTGTCAGTCAGGAGTTGGGAATGTATTGGTTGCAAGTTAATGTTTTCAGTTGCTATATCTTGTGTAAAATGGTGCTGTATAGCGCAACTCCTCATTACGAGTACGGCGGTGCGGGGTAAAATGGTGGTAAATGCATTACTGCTCATTACCACACAGCCATACTACATTGTTGGTGGCAATTCCACCAACATCGCCATGAAGTCCTATTGGGGATTAACACCACCCTACCACAACTTTTAATCTTGCGGTGAATCCGTGGCACCAGGTGGTGGTAACGGTAAGCGAGATGGCAGTATTTCAGCAGATTTACTGCTGGATCACCACCAGACTCATAATTTATTTATTTACTGATTTGGATTTGTATAGCGCACATCTGCCCAGGGGCATCGTGGCGCTGGTCAGATAGGCTCACTTAGTACATGTCATTTTAAGATGCATACTTTACAACAGGTTGGTGGTTTGTGTGGGTTACATACAATAGATACAGGTGTAATTGATAAATACTGTTGTCACAAAAGCCAATATGAACCTTGTTATACACAGATGCCTGTGAGGGGGAGTAGAACTTGAGTATCGTCGGCATAGTTGGTTTAGGCTATGTCTCGGTGTTCTAGGTCATTGAAAAGTGGGAGGGTGAAGATATTGTGTGGGGGCAGTGCATGAGCCATGTGGGACACCACAGTGGATGGTGGTGGGGGTGGTGCAAGCAGAGTCTGAGAAGACTTTCATGAGTTGACCCTCGAGAAAGGATGTGACCCGTGAGATGGCTTGCAGAGAAAAGTGAGCTTTGTTTTTTAGTTGCGTGCCTAAGATGTCAATGGTTGACCAGGTCAAAGGCAGCAGACAGGTCCAGCAGGAGCAGGAGTGCTGGTTTACTCTTGTCCATGATGTCATTGAGTTGTATTTTAAGATCGAGTAGGGCCGACTAGGTCCCGTGTCCTTGGCGGAAGCCCGATTGTCTTTTCCCTAGGATATGGTTTTCTTCCAGGCATTGTTGTATTTGCATGTAGGCCACCTTGCCCAAGATCTTGAGCAAGAGGGGGACGGTGGTGATGGGTCTATAATTTTTAGCATTTTCGGATCTATTGTTGTTTCTTTTGAGAAGTGGGCACACCCACGCTTCTTTTAAGCTGTCTGTAACTGAGTTAGCGTTGAAGGAGGCATTTATGAATGGTTTAAGAAACAGTGCCAGTGTTTCTACGCAGTCTTTGACTAGTTTGGCGGGGCAGGCATCACCTTTGCAGTTAGAAGGCTTGATTTTGTTCACAATTTATCTCTAGTTCACAAACTTCTCTAAATTTGAATGGCGTGATGTTTTTTTTTTCTTTAACCTCAGACACTATTTCCGCGTGGGCAGTTGACAGGAAGTGAGTGCTGAGTGAGGTTTTTGTGGTGGACTAGAATTTTATTCTGGAGGAGCTCAATTTTGTTAAGGAGGGCATACTGTATGGTATTGCACCAGGCTTAATTTTGAACGATCTCTTTAGACTTGGTGGCAGGTGTGGATAGTTCCTTGAATATGGCGAAGACCTTTTTAAATTCTGAGCTAGCATTGGAGATTCTGTCGTTATAGGAAATGGACTTAGCTGTAAGGATTTTATATTGGGTGGCCAGTGATTTATAAGAGGATAGTGAGGACGCGCTAGGATAGCTTTGCCAAGAGTTCAGCGATTTGCATTTTTTGGTGCATAGTTCTTTTCGTTCTGATGAGAGCCAAGTGTTGGAGTGTTTGATATTTTTGGATTTGTTCTTTTGGAGAGGGGTGATATTGTCTATAGACGTACTGATAGTGGATTTGTAGATGTCCGCCAGTACTTCTGGGTCTAGGGTGGCTGAGAGGTTGTTAGTAAGAGTGGCTAGGTATGGTAGGATCCTTTCTTTAGTAAGGTTCCTGGCGCCTCTTGCCGGTGGTGCGGGGATGAGTTTTTTCTCTGTTTTTGCAAGGGTGGGGATGACGAAGTGAATAAGTGAGTGGTCCAACCAAGGGGTGGATGTGATGGAGCTGATATCGATGCTACAGTTGTGGTCCGCTACCCAGTCCAGTGTGCGTCCTTTACAGTGCGTAGGAGAAGAGATTTTTTGTTTGATGCCCAGTTCTTGTAGAGCTAGAGCTAGGGCTGTGGACGGTCTATCCTTCTTGTCATTGAATCCCATGTTCAGATCCCCTAGGAGGATGGTTTTGGTGGTTGTTTTTAGGTTTTGAGCTAGGGGGTGGGTAAGGTTTTCATGGAAGTCAGATATGGGGCTTGGAGGGTGGTAGAGTAGGGTGATGGTGATGGTGGAGTTTGCTGATGGTGAGATCTTAGCGGTGAGGGAGTCAATATTGACTCTGAGTTCCGATGAAAATTGTCTTATTTCTAAGTGTTCTTTGACTATGAGGGCTACTCCCCCGCCTGTAGTTAATGGTCTGTCCTGTCTGAGTATGGTGTACTCTGGTGGGATAGCTAAGGAGAGGGCAGGGCCAGCGGCACTGTGAAGCCAGGTTTCCGTGATGGCTAAGATGTCGAGGCCTAAGTTGGTTAGGAGGTCACGGATTTCTGTGACGTGGCCGAGAAGGGAGCGGGCATTGATCAGACCACATTGCAAGTTGGAGGTTGTCATGGATGTTGACTTTCCATTTCTGTTTGTGGATGACTCCGTAGTCGTGGCTGGAGGTGACCGCTTGTTCCTACTATGTATGTTAGGGTTGGTGTAATTTTTTGGGAGGTCTGTCGCCTGATGGTTGCCAAGGTTGCCAGGTGGGGCTTTCGGTGGGTGTCTGGAGCGGAGACCTAGTGTTTGATTTCTGGAGCTGGTGTTTCTCGGGCGTGTTGTGTAGGTTGGGTTAGGTTTCGCCTGGTTAACTTGTGGGTTGGGCTTGCTGAAGAAGGATGGGAGGCAGGTGGTCGGAGGGATGAGTGCTGAGGAGGGTGCGATGTTGGCCATGTTACGACCTGGGGTGTGCATGGATCAACAATGGTTTGTACGGGCTTGGAGATGGTAGCAAACCTAATTGTGGTCAATAATGTGGGGCAGCACGTCCAGCAACAATCAAATTGGGTGTATGAGCAGCAATCAATGCAGCAGCAATCAAATTGGGCATGAGGCAGCAATAAATTAGGGTGTGTAGGCAACAATCAATGCAGCAGCAGCATGAGGCCCTTTGTCTATTTCACAGGGCAACATTAAAGCTATCTCTAGCCACATAATCCATAATAACTGGCCTCATTACGACTGTGCAGTTCTGGTAACAATGGTGCCGGTAAGCCTACCGGCACTGTTGTTATCTGACCGGCACAGAACGACTCTGCGGGCGGGTGCCGTCCTGCCTGCAGAGTTTCATGGAAGCACCGGCACCGTTATTGACGATGCCGGCATTCTGTGGTCCCCATTCACATTGAGCCCTATGGGACTCAAATTGGAATGGGGATTTACAGAAGTACCGGCACCTGATTTCCCGGCCGCCGGCGTCGTAATACCTCGTAATACCCCGGTGTTACCTGGAAGTCAGTAGAACCGGCAGGGTTACCACCGGACTTGTAATGAAGCCCAGAGAGTTGCAGCAAACATTACAAAGCTCTCTACAGCACACACATATCACCTTTCCCAGCTAGGGCTCATGTGTTTGGAAGCATGCAATAAGTTTGCTTTTTGATCACAGCTGTTATCACGCAACATCTTATCGAACCTTCAGCTGAAAGGGATGGAAGGCCCCAACGCTTGCCTCGCATATGTCACTGTGTTTTTGTCACTCCTTGGGGCGCATCTGCAGGTGTCTTCCTATGCTATTTGTTTCAAATCAAGATGTATTCTGAGATTGGGGTGCAGCTACTTTGAAAAACAAAACTCCACATTGAACTGCTGTACAGATTCATGACAGTCCTAAACACATCTGTTGAGCTCTGCATTCAGAGGAAATGGAAAGGAACACCACTTACCATCTAGAAATTAGCAGAGTCCAGGAAACATTAGCAGGACATCTTCCCAGTGGCAACATTACATGCATGTGCACTTTATTCCTCTTCCCCGTGGTCATGCCATGTGCACATGATGTGACTTGGCATCAGAGCAGTGTATTGGGTAGACGTCCACCAAGTTTAAGACTTACTTTACATGTCTCCAAATTAGAAAAGATGTACTATGCAATATTTGTTCTGCACTTAAGAACTTGATATGGGTAATTATACTCAGTCCTATATATATGAGTTAATGCTGCATGTGCACGTCAATCTACAATTCCATTAATTGAAATCCAATTCGTACTTTTTTAATGCACTCCTGCGCATATCTCATGCCAATTAATATTTAAGAATATTTTTGTATTGAGAGTCCACAGATAGGTGGTTTACATCCTGGAGAAGAGAAGATAGGGTGTTCGTAGGTCCTACACATCCTTATGGAGCGACATACAATTGAGTTTGTCAAAATAAACTAATCTTCAGAACTGAAATTCCATAGTCTGTCTCTTTGTCTCCTACTTTACTTTGTAACAGTTGCTGCTTAAATAAAAATATGCAGGAATGTAGTTCATTAATTTGAATAGTAATGACACGTTTATTCATTATTCATATCAAGATTCATTTTTAGGAATTTGGCCCTATTCTCTGCACTCTGCAAGGAAATCCTAAATCTCACCTCAAGTCTGAGGCCTCTCAATTATTGCTATTTTACTGATTCAAAACACAGACCTTCCCCTGATGTCTCCATACAGGGCCTCATTAGAGATGGGAATCCTATATGGCCCCTGTGAAAGGTTATTTGGGTATTGAGGTGAGCTGTCCTCAAGGAACTGTGACAGTGAACGGGACATAGATGTTGCTGTATATATAGTCATGGCATTTGTGGCCACTGATGAGTGATGGTTTCAGAGTGCCTGGAGTACACATCTGTGTGAAAGCCATAGAGAAAGCTTAGGAATGTCCGCATGAGCAACAACCAAATGATTAGGTGGCCACCAGAACTTTGAATGGATGCAAGCCTGTGAAGCTTAAAACCCCAGAGATCAGACCAAGAATATACAACCCACTAGGGGAAAAGGCTATGTGCCCCCTGTTTTTGAGACAGACAAGCGTTTTATTTTGTATACACAAGAAAAATGGCACCAATGGTATTAACAGTCTGCTACCGCAGAGGTCTCCCGTCTTCTGTACAAGATTCAGGTTATAAACAAAAAAATTGTCATGTATGAAGCCCTCAATATATAGTATTAATCCCCCATCCACATTGGCTACCACCTATATACATGCTAATGATTACATAAAACCATCTTCCAACAGGTTCCGCGTCTTCTCGCCCATATTCACTACACACCGGTAACATCTTCTTAAGATACTGCTAAATAATTGGTTACTTTCAACTGGCACCACTCTACCTTTAATCCTAGCCACGTGATGTACACTCCATTATCAACATGAAATCTGCAGTTGACTTTAAGGTCCTGACAAACAAACCAGCCCTTTTCCTCATCCCAGACACGTTGGTGCCCCGATCATGCCCTCCCAACTGTATGGGCATCATTCTTGGCTCTTCTTGGCACAAATCAATGATCATGGTGTTCTCTGCATTCCCCTTTATCAGCTCTACTCCCCAAGAGAAAACATAGTGTCCCAACAATCAATTCAGTTCACGAAGGATTTAGGACCCATTTCCCTTCACATCTGGTAGTTTAAATAGAGTGACCATCATTCTGATCATTCTGGGGGTGGGGGGGCTAGTGTCTTAAATCTTATTTCTTGTTTTGGCATCCCGAGACCCCTGCCTCGTTTCCCAAGTATATGATTTTCATGCTAAGCCACAGCCCCTCATCTGATCAGCTACTGAGAGACAGGCATGGAGGCAAGAGATGACACAGTCACAAGGAGAACAGTTTGAAAACCTTTAGATAAGCACGTGGAGTTGTTGTAATGCCTATCTTGCCCTGTCTCTTTTACAGGTTTTCCCTCAACTGATGTGTCTAGTGTTTCTCTATGTCCGTAAGTCCCAAAACGAGGTCTGTCTGTGTAAAACATATGCTTGCCCTCACATCTAAGCAAATGTTTTGTAGGGGTTATTAAAAAAAAATAATTGTTTTCCAAAAGACACACAAAACAAAGACAAAGCTGGATTCAGGTGTCTTTCTTGTAAGGTTTCTCTCTGCCAGTTCAACATATCTCAACTCACAAAAGTACCCTAGACTCTCAAGGCTCTTCCCCTTTGTTTCAAAGTAAATCAGTTCACAAAGTTCAGTAGGCCTCCTGGGGGATTCCCTTCCCCAAGCCTCTTAATTCTAACAGGTGTTTGGGCTTCTAAGGGTTCCCTTCCCCAAGCTCAAGCCTTGTAATTATTACGTTTTTTTGGGCCTTTAAGTGTTCCCTTCCCCAAGCTCAGGCCCTTCTGTTTCCACAGATTGTTCAACTTTTCAGGGCTCCTTTTCCCAAGATACAAGTGCCTTCCGTCGTGGCCTCCTAGTCGTGGAGCAGTTGTCAGACTGCACGGTAAACCCACTACATCTTGCGCAGCTAGGTGGTGGGGTTTCTTAGCATGCCCTTTCCTTTCTACTTTGTCAATTTTTACAATATAATCCCATTGGTTTCCTTCTCAATTCAGTTCACACAACCTTTCAAGACTTTGGGGATTCTGCTTTCGCGTGGCTCTCCTTCCGCTGCTTCCTCAACAGCTTTTCACTATTTTTTTCTTACGGTTTCAATCAGGATACATTCCCATTATCCTTTCCTATGAGAGACTTTCGAGAATGCATGCTTTACTCTCACCAACGACTCTAATACTTAGTTTCACTTAAATCTTCTTTATGTTTCATTCTTCGTTCCCTCTTCGGAATGCTGAGCAATGTGCCGCATGCACGCTGCTACTTTGTCTCATACTGCCTTCAAGTTCATCAGAAACATTCCATGTGCACACTGCTACTTTGTTATTCGTTACAGTTCCACATGTGCAACAGGTTTCACACTCTTACAGAAACTCACTGGTTAGCCAAATGCTTTCGACAAGGTTCTTTTCTTATGGCTAAGTTCAGGGTCTCAACAGCTGTCCCTCAGACACCACTGGGCTTCTTCGGCATGCCCAGTGGAATGAATATGTATAATGCCATTGACATGATTCAGCACACCCTTCAGGTCCCTTCTGGAGATTCCAGCTACTTGTAGAAATGCCTCCCTCGCCACGCTCTTTCCCAATGCTTCACTCTGCAGCGGGTCACCGTTCCAGTGACCCGTTCCCCACCTGATGACACTTGGCTTCTTGGGTTTCTCAGCTGCAACTTCCTGGCATCCTGCTCCCACACCTCACTCTCCTACTTTGGCAAAGCTCCACCTTTTATACTTTGGTCGTGATTTAATAGGGTGCAGGTGTGTATAGTTGGATTTAAATTCCTGACCCTGCCTGACTTCATTAAAGGGACATGCTTGTAGTGTATTGCAGTGTGCCTCCCTAGACATCTTCCTCTTCTCAGTACTATATGCATGGTTCTAATAGGGGATCTGCATTACTCGCAGATACGTCTTCCTTATCTCAGTAAGCACTGGAGGGAGAGTAGGGTGAATGAAAATTGGAAGAGGGGAATATCATGTCTCAGGTTTATATACCGTGTTAAATTCCCCTTTCCCTGTTTAACCCCTAAATGGTGGTAGCAGGAAATGGAAAGGTGGGTCTTCATGACAACTCATGACAACTGAGAGACGGGGCATACACCAGTATCAGGGTTGGAAAAAGGGTTCTGCTCGACTTCATTCTTAAACTTTCCTTTCCATTATCTTCTTCTTTGGTTGGAGGTCTTTGTAGGGTTCGAAGGAGAGAGACCAGACTACCCTATTTAGACTGCAGGGATATACTCATAATTTCGAGTTGTCCTGGTAGGATACCGTGTCTCGCTGGAGGGCTTCCCAAGTCTGTTCCCCCAAGACCCCTTCCCAGGTGATCCTCCCTCACTTGTCCACACCCAGTGTTGGGATTAAAAAGTGATGGCCCTCCCCTGGCCCCCCAGAATAGATGATTCTTTGGGTTTACATGTGAGAACACCCCCAGGTTACTCACATACCCTTCCCCGATGATAACGGCTACCCGCCCAGGGCTGTAGGTTGTAGCTGGTTTTGGAGAGATTCTCCCACATTTATCTAGTGATATAGGTCAACTCCAAATATCTGAGTCAGGTTTAAAAGGTTCTTCCTTCCAGTGGTGATTGGGAGAGAAGGTAGGAGAATGAGAATGAACTTCCTGTACTAACGAGGAAAACCCCAGAATATCCCTACCTATGATGACTTCTTCAGGGAGGCCGGATATGACCGCTGATGGTATTATGTTATAAGTGTCTTTTATATGAATGGGGATATGTTTTTTGGGGTAGATCTCTTAGTCCATATGAACACGTTATCCTGACCCATTTAGTGTGTGTAACACTTTCAACAGGTATGAGATCGGATCAAACTGGAGTCTGCTTTCTCCCTGAATCTAAGAGAGCCTGTACTGGTACCCCATGCATCATGGTGGGTTCGCGAGTGGATGATGTTGGTATGTCATGGAAACAGGCACTCAAAGTTTCGATGTATTCTGCCTGTTCATCCCATTCCAGTGGCACCGGGATGTCAGGCGGCGGAAACAGTGTTACAGCGCAATTCCGGGCCAAATGCCCTGACTCTTTACATGAGAAACAAATAGGTGATGAAGATTTGACAGGTCTAACCTCTTCTCTTTTCACATCCTCTCGGCTCTTAAAATCTGTCCTACTCTCTGGTCTTTCTCTTTCTCTAATTATTGGTGCCCTTGTTTTCATAGGGGACCCAGCCGTATCTTGCTGGGAGAGGTTCGGGCGAGAGGGCACTGAACCTTCTTTCTTCTCCTCATTCTGATGGATGAAATTAAAGTGTCGGCTAGCATGTGCATAGTTCTAAGCAGTTTCAATCGCTAAGGTCATGGTTGGCCTATTCAGTTGTAACACAGCCCTTTGCAAAAAAGGGAGTAAGGAATGGATTAACTGTTCAATGGTTAGTTTCTTCAATAACTTCTGGTAATGTCTTTCATTTCAACCATTAGGGAAATGGTGTTTTTTTATTTGTACCTCTAAATCTATAGGTGTTTCACACGCAGACCCTCTCTGATCTCATTGAAGGTGGTTGTTCCGGGAAGATTTAAGCGTTGGTAAGATGTTTGAGGTTTTCCTTTCAGAAGAGGACCTAAATAGCATAAATTTAAATCATCATTCCAGTGAAATTTAATAGCTAATCTCTTGATTAAAAAGGAGACATTGGGCCTCATTACAAGTTTGGCAGTCTGGAAATAGGGGTGCCGGTTGCACGCACCCTTTCCGGAAACCAAACTAAGGGTTTGCTGGTAGGGGCATGGAACTCTTGGCAGGCCTAACCTACCTGGAGTTCAGGCCACTACCGGCAATGTTTTCACTGAAACATCAGCACCGTTAGCAACAGTGCCGGTGCTACAATTACCCCATTCCCGTGGAGTCCTATTGGACTCCACGGGAATGGTGATCTACCGTTCTGTCGCTTGTCATAATATTCCAGTGGCACTGGGATGTCAGGCGGCGGAAACAGTGTTACAGGGTTGCCGGAAACCCACTGCCTACCGGCGGGTTTTACCGGTGACCCCGTAATGAGGGCCATTTTCAGGACACTCACAAGCCTGTGATGGCCATTGCCAGGAAGAAGGGCTTATGATTTCCCCAAACTTAAAATTGACATTGACAAGTAGAAAGTGTCAGGACATCCATTTACACAGCACAATAAACAAGAGACTGTGACCATCTTTCATGAAGAGAGCAGGAGCACTGGAGCCCAAATCCAGAAGGTTTCCTTGGATGTTTAGACACAGGGTGTTAAGTTGGTTGACTTTCCCTTTCTGTATTACATGGGCCCAATCTCATACAACATTCCCCAATAAGTAAGTCAAGACGCAAGACACAACCTACATTAAAAATATTAACAAACACACGCAACAGCAAGCGGGGAGACAAGACGACAACAAGAAGAAGCAGGCAGGGGAAACTAGGAAACGGTAAACCAGTATTTTAGGTATTTATGTAGGTTTTCTGGTGATAGGATCAGGGAAGGGAATGGTTAATTAGAAGAAAAATTAGCCAAAGTAATGTGCTGCGTTTCTGATTTGGGTGAAACTAACCCAATACTGAACAAACAATAAGCAGACACATGGGCAAAAAATGAACAATAAATACTCCTAAAATAGCAAAAAAAACAAGGACTAAATCAAAACTCCTCAAACTGTTTCTACAATTACTCAAAAAACTGCCCAAAATTGTCCAAATGTACCAGAAACCCTCTCCGTGGGAACCCTCTCTAACACCTTACTTCCACAAAAGAACAGGAAGTTAGGTGGGCCTATTATGGAGCCACAAACTTCTAGCAGATTTAGGCCAGCTGATTTAGTTGAGAAAACTTGACAAATCAGCCCCAACAAGGCATTGATGGGCAGAACCAACCTGACTACTACGCCTTAGATTTTGTCCTGAGAATCAAGGCTTTTGATATCATTGTGCGATACTGGGAAACCACAACCAGTTCGACATGGGATTTGACCATGCCAAAAACCCATTGTACACTCAAGGTATATGAAGTATCGGCCAAAAAGATTTGAAAGGGCCCAGAGTCATATTTAAAAAAGTTTGTCTGGGTCTACTAAGACCATGAAAGGCTGCATCGGCCCTGATGCAGGATTTAACTTGCTGTGTGCAGGTTTGCCCTTAGTGAGAGGCCAATGCTTTAATCACAAGCTAGATGCCAATTAATCACAGCCTTGTCTTGGGTGCAGCTAATTAACGGCTTATTATCAGAGTCTGGATATTTAGAGGACCACTGGAATTCTAAACGTGTTTTTCTCTTATTAGGCAGGTTTTGGTTCTGGAGAGAACCAATCATGCTTGTGTGCCTTGGCTGTTCTAGTTTTGATGGAGTTGCAGTACATCTAGAAAGTTTTCAAATGATAAAACACCACAAGCACATCCTAATCCACACAAAAAAGCATCTACCATACACCCCATGATTCCAGAAATCAGGAATGGGTGCTTAAAGATGTACCATTGTTGCTCCCAACCTCTGAGACAACACCCAGTCCATATCAGACACCACCAGTCCATATCAGACAGGAACAAAACCCCAGAGGAATAAGCTTTTTTTACACTGGCCTCTTAGCACTTGCTCACTAGAAATCGTTCTTTGTTTTTGTATGTGTTTTCCAAGTAACTGTGGAATGCCACATGTGTTTGCGTCATGATCAGTTTGAAGTTCCCTTAAAGTGCCTCCTGCTTCAACCGAGTGCACATTGAAGTGGTTTACCCATGATGCAGTGTGTTGTATAACCTACACCAAAATAGCAAAGACAGGGCAGAAGAAGGACATGCGTCCAGAGCCGGGACTAGTAGTGAGAGCAACACATGTCATATAGGAGGGTTGGCATGGAGGCAGAACTAAATGTGTTGACCTCCAGAATATGACCACATTAATTGCAGCACTATATGAAATCAAATTGATAACTTACTACACAATCATTGCCAGTAAAGCAAACATATTGCATCTGACACATGGTGGGCAATACATGCCCTCATTTGATTGTTGTGATGCTTTTATGCGCTGAGTTCGGCTCATCATACAACTCAAAAAGTTATTGTGCTTCAAAACTGGGACTTTCCAAAGAAAGGTCACAATACATGTTAATGGCGATAAACAACACATCAATCAGGAAAGTTCTGCCGCCACAGGTGTGGAATGATGATGTGAGCCACTTCCATCTCTAGGGACCATGGGCCTCATTACAGGCATGCCGGTCTGTAAACAACGGTGCCGGTAAGCCTATCGCCACCATTGTTTCTGAACCGACACAATACAGGTCTACCTGACGATGGCACTGTGCCCGGCAGGTCTGACCCTGACGGGCACATCGGCCACAGTAGGCAGAACTTCACGGAAGTACCGGCACTGTTAACAACGGTGCCGGTGCTTCCCTGTTCTCCATGTTCCCCAGGGCCATCTTAAGCACTTTTGGGGCCCTGGACACGGGCATCTTTGGAATTAAGGGATCGAGATTACTGGTCACGTCCCCGACCCCCTACCCGTCGTGCTCACAACCTATAAGTTAATATGCTGCCTTGCAGCATAATAAGCACATTGACTCCTTTTAAGTCCCCTTGCCCTCTTCATTCTTGCTCTAATCAGAATGATAAACAAGTAGCATTTGAAGACCAACATTAGCAGTCTACAAAGGGGTTACTGTTCTACTACAGACAGGATACTTTTTTTTATCAATAACATCCAGGAAGGTAGATGTAGTATTAATGCAGAACCGTATGTAAAAGGTGATTGTAACCTTTAATAGACAGAGAACTCACATTAGCTGCCTCACAGAATGTAAAAGTGCTCATGCATGGACAGAGGAGACCAATTGGAAGGAAGGAGAATGCTACACATACCATAGCATGGATAGTGGATGCAGATTAGAAGCTACCAGGAAGGTGTCTTTAGAAAGACAGACTGAGGTTAGAAGTGGGATATGGTTTTCAAGTAGTGTTGCCTTTAGATGTCAAAGGAACAAATGCCTGTGATGTGCGATATAAATATGCTCACCATTAACATAGTGAAACCATGAATAAGGCTTTTATGAAGATGATACCATGAGAAGGAAATCACTCTGAAGGGCTGACAATTTTGAAAGGTTTAGGGATTGGCAATATTGAGAGTTTAGGCAATACAAGATTAAATGAGATGCCCCGGATCACACATTGATGAAGTGGTGAAGGGGTGAAACTGGGATTTGTGGCACTCTGCAAATTCTGCATTTGAACACTTTCATCTCCAGTACTTACCATGAACTAAAACAATCTCATTTTATTAAAAAAAACAGACTTGGAAAGTACAAAAATCACATGACCAAACATGACCATTTTTAAACAAAAAATTATAGAACAGTGTTATGCTTACTGGGAATGATTCTAGCTTTGTTCTCTCCATCATCAAGGGAAGTATATAAGAACCAGCATACCAATTGTTGTGATTTAACACATTTAATCTGGGTTTGTCTTTTGTATTTTAAAGCTTTAAATACTTCCAAAACAATGGCTTGTACATTTTCATTTATAAATGTGCCTAAAAACCTTTGACTTTTACCAAAATGCAAACCGTTTTTTTTGTGTCAAACAAGCAGACCTTAAAACATGCTTGCCTGAGGCCTGCAACATATGGTCCACTCTCCTCTGTCTAGCAACCCTTCTGCCCAAATGGCCTACATAAGAAGAAAGATCAAGTAATGGGCTAAACGATACCAGCATCATGCAAGAAGACAAACCTCACAGAAGGTAGCACAGTAATGTAAGATATATTAGATGACTTGACCAGGATCACTGTATCATCTGCTGTCAAATCCCGGATACAAACATGAACGCTGTCGTTCCATAGTCTTGAATTTGGATACTTATTCATCTCTTGGACTAACAGTTTATGCCATCATTGGAAGCGATTGCCTAGGTTTCACAACACCCCATCTGAACAAACCAATTTCTAGACCTTCACCATACGGATGATATGTTCGTTTTTATAGCAACCCCTAGCTGGTACAGGTACATTCCTGATAATAGCAGATGTTGTTCTGCAAAACCAAATACATATGCAGGCAGGTTTATAAACTTCAGACATAGGAAAGGCTCAGCAAGTCTTGCTGGAATGTGATATTCTAATGTTGCATACATAGGAACACATATCTATGCAATGGGTGCTTCATACACTGAGCTAACTTCTGAACCATTGCTGGCACTCAATTTATCACCATTGCCTATTGCACATGATCAACATGATTCCCACAGGAAGGAAAGAATGCTACAGAGTTGTGCCATAAGGAACACACAAACTATGTATACCACAGTGAACACAGAAAGCAATACATGATGAATTGCTCAAGGCAAAATGCACTTGCCAAAAAAGAAAAGCAATGGGTTTAGAGCCTCAGCAGCGCCCATACAATATCCTGAAGTGTGCTATTTAAGACTGGTGAACAATGGAATCTTACTTCTTGAGATCAGCTAGCATTGTGGGGCCCCTCCAAGGTGGGGGCTCTGGGCAAGTGCCCCTTTTGCCCTCCCATAAAAACGTCTCTGCCTATGGGACTCTATGGGAATGTGGAATTACAAATTACTGGCGCCTGGCTTCCTGGAATGCCTGGGTTGTAATCCCCCGGTGTTACAGGGAAGTCAGGTGCCAGTAATTGTTTTCGGGTCTGGCGGCTACCCGCCGGTATCACCGGCAGGGTAACCGCCAGACATGTACTGAGGCCCATGTCACTGAAAAGCAGAGAAAAATCATGTAGTCTGTGTGCTGTCTCTATATAACATGTCTGGAAGGAGGAAAGAGAGCGCTTAGAGCCGGCTGAGGGCAAAAAAAGACACCATGCTGACACTCATTCTAACTGCTTATTTTCTGCTCCACACACTTACTACTTGCCATAATTTCCCTTGCTTGTGAGGCTTCATCCATTCCCTACTTTCAGAGGCAGAATGCACTCTTCTTTGGTAAAGTGAAGCAGCCGACCTGACCCTGGATGAGACTGCCCAGGGAGTAAATATGTGTCATACTGTTAAAATTATGATGCACACAATATCCACTTCACATTACATCATTGTTTCAAAATATACATGACTTTTTTAAATTTAGTGTGGTGTGTCTTTTGTTGTTTTTTTTCCTTCAGGCTTGCTTATGAAAGGCAGTGCACCCCTGCCCTTTTTTCCTAGCCACCCAGTTCATTGTATTTGAATGTATGCCTGTGATTCTATTTGCCACTCCACCTTTATCGCCCATGAACGTTCAAAGAAAAAACAGTATGTTGTACTTTTTCTTCCAACAAATGCTGATGTGTTATCTGTACTCCAAATAAACTGCATGAACAATTAGTGTTTGGTGGCTGGAGCAGTGCCATTTCTAAATTCTTTACACTGCTATAATATAGGTGGTGATAGCCTAGAACCACAATCCATGTTTAAACGTGTAATGAGTCTTACTGGACGTAAGTGTTCCTTAGCCATATTATAGAAAGGTAAGTGGACCAGTATTATAGTATGGTAGAGCAAGATCACAAACAAGCTCAGCTGCTTAACAGGGTGTACATTTTGGACAATTAAGTCTTCAATCTCTTCTATCTTTTCAAAGTGAACTAAAACAATACTGCAGAGTTGAAAGGTTGAAAGAACTCTTATTCGAGCCAGGTTGTGAAGTATCTGTCTTGATGCTGGAGTAAATGGATAAAAGTTGACATGATGGCCAATTGATGGTTTTGTCATATCTTAAAACGATGGCAAGCAGGCCTCTTTCATCCTTTGGTTTAGGGCTACCTCATCCTTGAGGAGAAGCAGCCCCCAAAATGTCAGCTAAAATCCCAGAGACATTTCCCCTTTTTTCACCGTGATTTGAGAACACACATTTTCAACTAACTGTGTGTCCTTGTGGCTTTCATTTGGCAAATTATAAAGAACAACTTAGCACTCATTGGTACATTTTGTTCAGTCTGAATAATTGCAATTCTCCAATGAACTCCCAAACCTGTCATGGCGTACCTGTGTTGCCCTATTGTGAATATATATTGGCCTTTAAACTCATACCTATGAAGGAATCACACTGTCACTTAAGATGTTTGGGTCAAAGGTAAAGAATACACATCTGAAGCTATCTGCACCACAGGTGATGGGACATGTGCATATAACGGTACCTCGCTGCGGCCTTGCATCCATCATGCCATTGATCAAGGGTTATAATGAGATATCTGTTTATAAAAGATTAATTGAGACAACAGTAAGGTTTTACTGCTGAACACACTCTCTATACCAGCTTTGCTTGATTCTGTGAATCTCATCTGGAGACATAATGAGTTTAAATTCTTGTAAATCCTATTTTATCATTCCACAACTGAAACTCTGAATAGTAATGCTGGCCATAACCAAGATGTATTGCAAGCCAGATTGAAGGATGGTGTCCACTGTTTGGTTTTGACACATTTTGTGGTGCTAGCGCCAACTAGGTGCCAAAAACATTGTTACTAGAAAATAAACAAGAGAAGTAACTTTGCAAAGCAGATATCTGGTTGGCATGGTTACTGGGCACGCTAGGAATGAAACGGGAAAATTGCTATTTGGTAATGTTGGTGCCCATCCGCCATTTAAAGAAATGAGCGTGGTATTAAAATGTGTTCTGCCAATCACACGTTTTGTTTGAAAGCAGGTTTACTTTCATGTTCTCTCAGGCCACACAGTGATTTTGCCTTTTGCAGCTGCTCAGCCTGTCCATGTGCTGAGAAGCTTTTCTTTCCAGACCTATTACCCATACCGCCATCCCCACTTTGAGGATGCCCTACCTCTGCATGCCGGGCCAAGTGCTGGCCAGGGTGCATCATAGAGATTATGAAACATGTTAACAAGATTCACAGCATTTCGCCCAACGCTTTAATTTGGGCCAGCAAAACATCAAGACCCGGCTTCTCAGAATTTATTGTTGAACTCACATATAATTCAGGCAAGCGTCCTCCTGACAATGTTGCACATTCGGTAGCAAGCAGCCACTGGCAGTGACAATCCACGTCTTCCAAGAGCTCAGCTGCAAGAACGACTTTGGTACATCAAGCAGTAGTAGTAGTAGTAGTTTGTCATTTATATAGAACCTTTATCCCATCAGTATGGCCTCAACACGCTTGCAGGGGGAATGACCTCGGGGGACTGAAGTCTAAGGTAAGGGACAATTGTTAGAAAGGATTAGACTGCGTGCGTGCATTTGGCCTATACATGGATTTGGGTGCGATGGCCGAGCCCCAGTAAGCTACCCATGATGGTCAGGCACGTGGATGGGTGCTGAGAGGTGGTCAGGAAAGTGTGCGAGTACGAGAGACTCGTTATGTGTCCAGCTAAACCCAATGTCGTAGGACGTAGCTGCATTCTGATGGCAAAGATGTTGTGCTTTATTTTTTTTGTCTGGTGTATGGAGTCGAGTGCATGCAGGTAGGCTGCCATGTATACGGCTCATCCCCGCCGAAGGGGTGCGTAAATATGCACCTTGAGCCTCAGTTGGAGCATTGCTCTTGATGTAGCCAGATTGTCTGTTCTGCTCCGACATTGCACTTTACCTTGAATTTCTGGATCACCACCTTGTCCCTCTAATCTGGGAGCTGCTAGGCACAGTGGAAAGATGCTGCCTGAGGACATCAAAAGGTCGAGGAGATGCCTAGTTGCTCAGGTTCTATATATGTAATTAGGAATGGAGAGGGGGCATTAGAGAAGCATGAAATGCAACTTTTCATTTATTGACAGTGCCACCGACTGCAATTCGGCCTCAGAGTGAAGGGCCCCCATGCAGTGAGACACACTTTACAAAAACCTGCACAGAACTTGTCAGAAAGCCCAACAACAAACGCGTTTATGGAGGACCCTGAAACACGGAAAGGGTACTCCTAACTTTGAAAAGGATGAATGTACGGAGAATTCTGAGATTGGGGTTGAAACAGACGAGACTAGTGGGATGAATAACAAACATGAAGCACCAATAGGTGATGCGCCAACCAAACGATTATCGAACAAAACCATCCTGGATATAACAAAGCACTTTAAGGAGTGATATATTTGCAACAAAATCAGAAACATCAAGGGAGAGTCCAGGGTCAACTCTAGCTCAAGCAAACATCAGTAAGGCCACAAAGAAGTACACAACAAAGCCTCAAACAAAAGATGCAGTCCAAAAAACCTAAGAACTTAAAGGCACCACACAAGCTGAGGTCAAATGAAAGGCGATCTTTCATTAGAAATGTGACACTACCAAAAAAGAGCTAAACTTACAACATCAGACAAGGAGTCCAATGTGGAATCCACCAAAAAGAGCTAAACTTACAACATCGGACAAGGAGTCCAATGTGGAATCCACCAAAAAGAGCTAAACTTACAACATGGAGTCTAATGTGGAATCCACCAAAAAGAGCTAAATTTACAACAAGGATTCCAATGTGGAATCCACCAAAAACAGCTAAACTTACAACATCGGACAAGGACTCCAATGTGGAATCCACCAAAAAGAGCTAAACTTACAACATCGGACAAGGAGTCCAATGTGGAATCCACCAAAAAAAGGCTGACAGGAAATTCAAGAAATCACTTTCCAGGACAATCGTTCAGGGAAACAAACCTTGAGTATTGGTGTCAAAGGTGACTTGATGGATCATTATCTATCATCAATCCGACAACTCGGACTACATAAGGAATTTCCAACCGGAGCTTGCCAAATTCTGTCTTAATCATTATAAAACTACAGATAGCGAAAGGCAACAGTCACATTGTTGAGAAACGTCCGGGTTCGACCATGGATTGGCTCACAAGACTCGTCAAGCCTCAACCTTTAGAACTTTAGAACAGAGGCGGAAGGAACTCCCAAATAGAGGAAGACCATATTGTGAGGAAAATCATCACAAATACAATGAGTGTGAAAGATCTAAGGTCTCCCCAAAAGAAGAACAAAGGGATTTGTTGGATATATTTTGGGGTTATACCTATTACTTTGTGGTATTTTTGTATTATGGTGGTATTGTATAATTCTTGGTGATATATTGTGGTAACTCTTGGGGTATTTCTATAGTGATGCGACTAATTTCAGAATATTGCTTCAGTCGCAGAATCTGCCGGTCTGTTCAGTGGCGAAACACAGCGCCGATCCCAGCGACAGACAAGGCTGACCAGCCTCTCCCTGGCACCCCAACCTGGGCCACCAGCAACCAGCTCTACCACGAGTCTGCTGCCACATGATCTTTGTCTTGATAAAGACTTTGGTTGAAACGCGCGTTGGCTTTTTTGTTTCACCAAATTTGCACCAAAAGGTTATTATATATGATGTTGTTAAAACACAAACAAACTACCATGCACATGACCTAAGGACTGGATTATTACTATACTGTCAGATCTTTTGGCATTTGGACTATTAAATCCAGCCAGCGCCCACAACTAACAAAGGTTTGTCACCCCACCAAGCATCAAATCACCTGGGAACCCAGGAGTTGGTCCCTAGACAAACCATGTGCCAGGTGGGGCAGGCTAAACTAAAAAAAAACACCTACAGGCGGTGCGCAGACGACCTGCTGTCCCGACACCAAAAACTCCTCACCCCTTTGAAATAATAAAAATAGTCTGCAATAGAAATAGACTTTGTAAACAATAGTTTGTGATAATCACACAGGAAGCTGTTCTTGGTGGAACGCCTCCATTGCAGGACTTGATGGGACTACTTTCAGGGTCATCATCTCCACGTCTTTTGCGGTCATCATCCTCACTCCCTTCTTCAGTCCAGGGGGCTTTCCAGGGGACCCCAATCCAGTGGTATCCTCCTGGGATCTGGCGCACCAATGAGCCAACGCTGACGAGGAAAACAATAATTTTTCTAGAGTAAAAAGAAAAGCCAACGTAAGTATTAAGAACATCAAACCTTTCACTTTCCTTTATCACTGGAGCACCTGAAACTAAATTCAGTTATGCACACAAATGCAAATTATAGAAATAACATGACATCAGCCAAAACATTTTCTCACTAACTACTGAAAAAATGAACATGAAGTAAACACATTACCATCACACGGTATCTTTCAGAAAAAAAAACCTTTGTACGTTTGTGCACTAGCACTATTTACACGTAACCACTTGCTATGACAATTATATATATATTTTTTTACTCTCTGTTAGTTTCAACTCGCTCTAGTCTTGTCACTTCATGTTTCGGGTGAAAGGGTTTAATTTGATTAACATCGACAAACTGTTCCACTGTTAAATCTCCCTCCTTTCTAGCAATTCTGTAGACCACAGGTGGAACCTTATAGACAATTCTATATGGGACATGCCATGCTGCAAGACATTTAGAGTTTTTATGTTTCCCCTTCCCGAAATTAACCCATTAACTGCCATGGGTCCCCCCCGCGTGCCAAGGCCTTTTTTGGTGATTTCAGTATGTCGCCATTCAATCCCTTCTAACTTTTTTGTTACAAGAGATATCTCGCCAAATCTGGCCCTTTTTTCCCACAAGAAATCCTAGTTTGCTGTAGGGGGGTGAGAGAAAATAACCAAAAAGGGAGAAAATGTTGGGTTTTTTCAGAAAATGCAAATACAATTATGTACAAAGAAGCCTGTGGTTGTGTCCTTGTAAGAGCTAGGAACAAATAGTTTGCTGTGCTGAATTTGCCATTTTCCAGGATTTCAAGAACAGGTTGAGTGGAAACCAAAAAAACATATTTTTATATGCTACCAGCCTTTTTGTGACAGGTAGGTGATTTTGGCCTTTTTTGTCCAATAGTACATGCATGGACGGAATGGAGGCGAAGGGTCGGAAAGCTTTTTAGGAAGGGGGGATTTGCGCAGGTCAACAGCAACTATGTAGGAAAAAATTTCCTAGTTTGGGGAAACATTTTCAGACATTTCACTCTAGCCACCCACCGAAACATGTCGCCAACACCACATGTCCTACCTTCCCTCGTTCCCACAGGTGTCTTGACTAAAATGGTACCTCACATGTGTGGGTGCACCTACCTGGGCGCAAAGGGAACAGCTTAAAACACTGGTAACCCCAAGTCTTTCAGCAGAGCAGATTTTCAGGAATATTGCTCATGTGGACAACCTACAGATTTGGGCCTAGGGTGTCGAAGACACCAAGGGAAACAGGGAACCCTAGGCATTTCTGAAAAGAGGACACCCGTGGGAATCCACAGAGGTATGACTTGCGCAAATCGACCCAGAATATATTACCCACAACCCCCCGGAAAAGTCCAAAAAAGTGGCAAAAGGAAACAATTTTCACTCTGCTCACCCACGAAACAAGCTGCCAACAACACATGGCCTACCTTCCTGCGTTGCCACAGGTGTCCCGACAAAAACGGTACCCCACATGTGTGGGTGCACCAGTTTGTGTCCGCCGTTTGCGCACTGCAGTCTATAGCTGGAATGCATTCCACCCATTTGGACATTAGAAAAGTTACTGTCAGCATGTACCTGTTTCCCCTTGCTGATCTTCTTAAGGGGCCCGACATAGTCGACTTGTAAATAAGACCATGGAAGTGTCAAGCCTCTTTTCATAAACAGTGCTCTATGAGCAGGTGACGCAGGTTGGAACTGTGCACATACTAAACAACTTTTTATTATTTATTTTTTTATATTTGTAAAGCGCCTAGCAGCCCGGAGGCATTGAGGCGCTGTTTCAAGAATGTGTCTTAGTTACAGGGGTGGGGTTAATGCAGGGGTACATTTGTCAGAACAGGGTTACATTGATTGCCTTACATTGGTCCGTATAAAGTTACAGTAATCGATTGCTTTACATAAGAGGAATACATACATATGTTAAGGTCCTGTGTGGTGGTTACATGGACAGCATGTTTTTTTTTGTTTTTATTGCTTTCCTAAATACCATGTGGGACTCGAAGCCTCTGATAGTGGGGGGTAGCAAGTTCCAGTTGGTAGCTGCTAGGACTGGGAAGCTCGAGCTGCCTGCTCTAATCCTGTGGCTTTTAGGAATGGTTAGTCGGTTGGTGTGGCTGGACATGGCAGGTCTGGTTGAGGGGGACGCAGAGAATCTTTGCACGAGGTAGCGAGGTGTGTAGAGCTCAACATCTTGAGACATGTGTGGTCAATAGGCGTAATCTATTACATTTTCCCATTTTTTTTTTTAACCTCTGTGTCCTGCAGTTATGGCATCGTGGGTATGATGTAACATCAATCCCCGAAATTGCAAAGGTACTACCAATTGGATTTGGCCTGTCACAGATTCTCTAATCATCGGTATGTCTTGTAATCTAATTGTATTTATTTTTTTAATAACACTCTCAATTCCCATTTCCCTTTGCAATCCTCTTCAGTCAGAGTATTTTGTTCTACGTATAGCAAATGGTTATAAAATAGGCTTAGAATAGAGTCTTCCTTTTGAGCTTTGATCAGGTCCTGATCTGGAGTATCAAAACTCCATTGTGCCACAGGCTGTTGAACTGCTTTTGGATTCTTGCAGTGTGTTATCGCATCTACCTGTATTTCACCAAGCAGGTGTTCAATATGAAATAACTCCCCCATTACAGCTCCAATTGTGGCTCACTGATCTGCCTTATCATTTCCCTCCTTATCCTCACCTCGTGTTTTCAAATGACCACGTATTTTCCTCCTATGTATTATCAGACACCTATCAACAGCAGCCAACACGCTTGTTTATAGCTTGAATCATCTTGCAATGTTTAAGCGGTTTCTTGTTATATGTGAGCATGCCTTTCACTTTCCAGCCAGGTAAATACTCTAAAAAACTATTTTGCGCATAATCAGATTCGGTTACTAGAACTATTTCTTTGAGTTTATTTTCTACTGCTGTAGATATTGCCTCATAAATGGCGGCCAATTCTGCACTTGACTACTTCTAGTACCTATCCTCATACTTACTCTTGGAATGTTGCCACATTTAAACCATATGTTTCCTATTCCTCCTAACAGCTCTTTTTCTGGATCATTTTCTACATGGAATGCGCCTCTGTCGACATACACAGTTAGTAAATCCTTCCATGTTTCTTCATTGAATGCTCTGTGTGGGGATTACTCAAATTCATTCAAACGTGTTTTTATCTCTGTGTCCTCAGGTGCACATACAGCTGCACAATCATGCAACTCTCTAGTCCTTCAGCAACTGGACTCTTTTTATGTTGTCCATATTTCACCTATAAAGGAAATCCCTGAAGTGCTAATGTCCAGGAAGTAATATTTGACTGTGCCAAATTTCCTGATCTCATTCCCTTACTTTGCAGAAATTGCAGAGGCTGGTGATTTTTTTCAACAATCACCCACTCCCCTTGGATTATGGGGTGGAAATGTTGTAACGCTCAGACAGTGATCAGAAGCGCTTTTTCGCATTCACTAAATTTAGTCTTTACCTGTGACAATGCTTTGCTGGCATATGCAATAGTTTGTTATTCACATCATGTTTTAGATATAACACTGCTGACATGCATTGATCTGTAAATCCTATTTTGACATAGAAATCCTGTTTTTTCATTGGATACGCCAAACATGGTGCACTCTTTTAGTCTGGCTACTGCCTCATTTTGTTCTCTTTCCCATTTCCAGGGTACACCCTGCTTCAGTAATCTCAATAAAGGTTGTGTAATCTCTGTATAATTCTCAATACATTTCCTGTTGTAACATGCCATCCCTAACAAACTCTTTAAACTTTTCAAATTAGTGGGATCTTTTCTTGGGGTCCAAATATATTGCCAAAGAATGCTTCTCTTTTACTTCTCGCATTTCATCCTGACACATGAGAATGACAGTGACGCTGGGCACACAGCCATTTTGAAGATATACTTCCACTGCACTTACTGATTTAGGAATGGAGTGGCATTCTTTTACACTGTTGCATTGTTAATTATTTTCTTAGGTGCGACAAACTCTTCAGGCAATTCGTCCTTATGAGAAAGGGTATTTCATTAATGGATATAATCAAAACTTCCTGTCTTATCCGATGCTTCCCTATCTTTATGTCAACCTCAGTGACACCTTCAATAAGTATTTCTTCCCCATTGAACTTGTGCACAGGGCCTTCAGTTTGCCTCTTCTTTATGTGATTTTGTGGGGATCTCCCTTCATTCATACTTTTCACTAGTTCTTTTGACATTATCGTTGCTTCGGCACCTGTCTCAATCAGTGCAAAGGTATTACATTTTTCTTCAATAGTGATAGGAGCATAGTACCTATCTTCAACTTCTTCTAGCACACATAAAAAGTGTGAATTTTGGCTGATTTCAGCACTTTGCCAGACAAATCCCTCCTTTTTGCCCACTTCATTTTGAATTTTTTTGTCTATTCTCCTGGGCACAGACCCATTTGTAGTGTAGCCACTGATTGCCCCTCTGACTTGGGACCACTATTGTTCACACCCCAATTTCTCATTGTACTTTTCTAATTGTCTGGGTTCTCGCCAGTTATTTATACAATGCAACCTTTTGACTGGTTATTTTCAGAAGCGTCACGTGACAGCCTGTCAACTTCTGGCGCATGACACTTATCTGTGTTTTACATGGATCCTGTAATTTCTGTCCCTTGGAATATCCGTGGTTCAATATACTCCTCAGGTGACTGACGTGCACCAATGGGTGACTGATGGGCATCAACCATATTATGACTATCAAGTGAGGATAATCTATCTGTTGATCCTAACTCTTTGCCTTTTTATTTTCACATTGGATGCTCTTTTTAAATCTGTTTGTCTCTTGTTTGGGTTTTTCTTGTTCACGTTCCCCCTTTAGTTCTTCATTTTCACACACCGAAACCATGTCTTTGAAAATAATCACATTTCCAGAAGAAGCAAGGCTTGACAAGGTGTTCATTCACTTGTCTTCCAATTCAGCTAAACAATTATTGCTGGTCAAAGCACTGCTATTCTTACCAATGGGCTTTGATCTAACAGAGCCCACCTCGTTTGCAACAGGGGCAACCAGGACTACAACACCAAACATGAAGTATCTTCTCTAAAGCAGGTCAACTCCTGGGACAGGACTGGGAAATCAACCACATCTTTCAAGAAACACCACCAGGAGGAGACTATACTGGCAGCAAAACCCAACAAAAAAGCATTTGCACGTATTACTTCAGCTGATAATCATCAGAGGGCTCGAGGGTGACTTTACGCTAAGGAGAGTAGGAGTCCCCTCGAAGGCGAGGAAAACTGGACTTGGTTGGCAGAGGCACTAGCAGTGAAAAGCGAGAGATCATAACTGAGCACCCAGACCAAACCTATGGACTTTGTCATGGGCAGTTGGAATACAAGAGGATTCAAGTATTTAGAGTGATATCATTTTTGATGCCTATGACTTGGTCAGCCTACAAGAAACTTGGCTAAGAGAAGCCCCGATATTAGAAGGATATGCCACTACCTCAATCCAGCAGTCAAAGGTTAAAAAGGCAGGCCCTTGTCAGGTCTGCTAATAGCACTTAAACATCACGCTAAATTAAACATATTGATGGTGGAAACCATCAGTGTATATATTCATGCTTTGACTCTGGAGGTTGACAGGGCAGACCCTACAGAACCGAGAACACTGATAGTGCTCAACTTGTACTGGAACATGACAGCATCAAAGGCAGGCCAATTCTCAGACACACTAATGGAATTCATAGATAAATCTGTTGAGACATGGATTGACCCATTTATAATAATATCTGGAGATTTAAATATCCATTGTTTTGCCCAAAGGCATTCTCTAATAAAGAACTCTGAGTCTATAGTGACCCAAGCTGAAAAAAGAGGCCCAGCATAGTGGGAGGAATTACTCTTATGTGACATCCATATCCTGAACGGTAACATCAAGGGTGACATCCCTGCAAAGAACACATGGAAAGAGGACCGGAAAGAAAGATTATTGACTTTTAGTTAAAGGAATGCACTCACTCAGGTGAAGACCCATGAAATTCTGCACACTAAGTCGAGTGACTATAACATCTTGAAAGTAACTAGTTCTGCTTTATACTCGGGCCCCAAGGAGATATATCCTGTGAACCTGGGTGTGACCACAGGAAGACATAGACTATTATTTACCCAGAGAGGGTAGAACGACTGACTAACAGGCTGGTGGCCTAAATCAAACATGAAACAGGTGACCCAGAATAACGTGTCATACATTATCCCAAGATGCTGATGGACTTTGTCGAATTTAGGAAATGTGGCCCTAGAAGATCCTTTTCACACAAGCACACCGTTGATGAAGAAATGGCAAGGAAAAAAAGGTTGCTAACCATGAAAGTACGGAACCTCAACAGGAGTGGGTTACTGGACAAGCAGCTCCAGATAAAGAGATTAAAACAATGGCACCAGAACAGAAGCATTGGATGTTGCAGTCTCAGAAACTATGCTTAAAAACACAGCATCTAAAAACACCAGCGAAATCTGGCAAATATTTAACGGCATAACCGCACCTCAGCAGGCACTATCAACAAACGCGGCCCCTGCTAGCGATTGGGTGGATCACTTTACGTTGTTATTTGCAAGTACCGATGCAGACGTGTCGGAAACTGTAACTTTGAGTGGAGATGCATGGTCATTCCCCACTGAGAAAGAAGACATTGTCCTGATGATGCAGAAAGCAAGCAACTCGAGTGCTCCGGGCCGAGATGATATGATCAATGCCATGTTGAAAAAAGATCTGGTACTATGGTCAACCTTCTTGTGAAGAATGTTTAACCACCTAAACAAAACCCAGAAAAGTACTGCTGTCATGGAAATCCTCAGTGGTTGCACCAATATTCAAGAAGGGGGATAGGGCAGACCCTAAAAGTTACCAGCCTATCGCCCTCCTGGACGTAGCAGAGAAGGTCTTTGCAACACTGATTCTAAAGGTGCTTCAAAACTGGAGCTTGGAAATCAACAACTGGGACAGGTGGGAGTTTGGCTTTGCAAAAGGAGTGAGCACAGCCCTAAATGTCTTTATTATTAACACCTTAAAAGCAAGAACGATGGAGAAATAAAAGATACAAATCTACTTGGCTTTCATGGATTTGGCACAAGCCTTTGACAGAATAGATTGTGCAAAATTCTGGGCCAAATTTAAAAAGCTGGGGATGCCCTAAGGACATCATGGAAGCAATCAAAGATGTATACTCAGGAACATCATTTACAGTTAGACTTGACATACAGGGCAACCTTCCCAAGTCAATCATCAGAGAAAAGAGACTGCAACAAGGATGTTCTCTTACGCCAGCCCTGTTCAACTTGTTCATCTCTGATGTACAAGAGGCTTTAAAGAATGTCAGAAGATTTCCTCCAAAACTGTGGAGACTGCTTTAAGCGGACGACCTGGTCTTACAAGACCAAACCCCAATTGGTCTTCAAAGACAGCTAGATAGAATTGTACCGCCAATATCATTCTACCACATGAAGGTGGTACCCATCCTCGATTATGGAGCAGAGGCCCCTTTTGCATTACCAACGGCAGTTTGGCTGGTTTTGGAAGGGCTATTTTGGAAACTGTTGCTAGACCTACCGACAAGTGCACCAATTAAGGCTATATGGATGGAACTGGGAATAACATCTTTGTATGCAACCGTAGTCTGGAAGTCTTTAGCCTTATACTGCAAATGCACACTTCGAAATCAAAATCCACCAGGGGTCTTTAAAATCTTGGAGGAAGCCGTTTACAAAAAGACTGACACAATGCTGCAAGAATAGAAGTTGATTTGCTTGTGAAACCTATCTAACCTGGGAACAACAGAGGTAACCCCGCTTAATATTCCTGCATGGGTTAAACGAAAGCTGTGCACAAAAGACTGGATTACGATGCAGGAGTTAAGACCGAGGTACAAATTGTACTGAAAGGCGTGCTACGAAGCCTGTAGCCTCAGTAAGATACCTAAGTATTACTGTGCACAGTACATGCAATATCGGCTCAATCTGTATCCCACAATTGAAATTCTGGAATTAAGATCAAGAAAGATGGGATCTGATGTGACATGCCATCTGTGCAAGTACAAGAACGCCAAGGAATCCCTGCACAATCTAGTATTGCTTTGCACGGCCTTGACAGTAATTAGCACCAATATACTGGGGAAATTCATGAATCTACAACCATCAGCATTGGCAGACCAGAATAGACAGTGTAAAGGAGCAGCACAAAGACTAACCACCCCTAGAAATACTGTCTTTTTCTTTTGGTGTCAGGAGATTTCAAAACATGGGGAAAGATGACACTTGTGTATATTGGTAAAACACTTTTTTATTATAGTCAAATGCTGAATAAATAAAACATGTGTTGCTCTGACCTATAAGGTCAGCTCACACACAGGCCAAACATGTACTATATCAATTGCATTTTCAACATATATTTCCTCAGCACAACTTGAAGATCTCAGTATTACCACTTTTGAACTCTCCTTTACACATGTTTTACAAACTCCCGTAGTTGTGCAATGCTAGCAATGATTGCTGAAAAAATCACAGCACAGCTTTTTTTAACACTGTGCCAGTGGCAGCCGCTATCTAATCGCTGCACTGCACTATGACATTTTGAGGAGGCCACCAAGCAAGTCTGCTCTGACAATGTACTCCTTGATAAAGTTCTACCTATGCTGTAACTGCTTCAGCTAAACCTGTCTAACATGTTGAGGGGCGATAACTTGCCAGGCAATGCAGCTGAGGCACAACTGTTCAGGTTCCTGCTTTCAACTTTGTATATCGATCCATTGGTAGTTAGATTTACAGGGTAATTCATGGAATAAATGTGCGCCGAAAAGGGGAGCGCAAGCGAAAAAACCTGGGATGTGCGCCAAATCCGTGGATGTCGCACGCGGGCGCACACGTCACTAAACGGCGTGCACGACGTGTACAGGGAAAGCACAAATCATGTAGAACACACAAGAAAAGTGGGCGTAACACAGTGCGTAACACGCGGAATGGGGAACAACGCGTGAAAATGTGGGCGTTACGGGGGAAGACGGGAGGTAAATTCTCGCAACACCCATACGCGCGCTAACAACACGTATTCATGGAATCAAACAGGGGAAACCCATGTGCCAAAAAAGACGGGCTAATCCGGAAACACGTACGCCAGCAAGAAGCAGGCGTAAGCGGCCCTGCGTAGCATAAAAGTGCGTGCAAACAACAAACAAGCTCATACGCTGCGATGAATATATCGTTCCTCGCAACAGTGGTCGTGGGACACCGCAGGAGGAGGAGGATAGCCAGGCCCCGCATTTTTATCCCAGGACCAGCCTTTTTGGGATGCCTGATGACCAGGTGTATGGGAGGTACAGGTTTCCATCACTAATAATCCTAGAACTGGTCAGGGAGTGGGAGGATGTCCTCACATCACCCACCCTGTGCTCCCAAGCACTGAGCCCCTTGGAAAAGGTGCTCAATGTACTGCACTTCTTGGCTACTGGGTCATTTCAGCAGACAAGTGCCATAGTTGGGGGTGTCTCACAGGCCACGCAGTCATGCTGCCTATACCAGGTGTTGGCCTTCATGACTGCACGCCCCTCAGTCTGCAGGCACATATACATGCCCAAAACACCTGCAGAAAGGCAGGCTGTCATCCTGGACTTTTACGGGTGGCACACTTCCTCAAAGTGCTAGGTGCCATTGATTGCACCCATGTGGCTCTATGTCCTCCCAGGGCCACTGAGCACATCTATCGAAACTGCAAGCACTGGCATTCCATCAACGTGCAGGTTGTATGTGATGCCAAGGGAATCATCATCTCAATATATGCCAACTATCCGGGATCCAGCCATGATAGTTTCATATTCAGAATGTCACCCTTAAACGGGGACCTGGAAGCTGGGCTGCATGGCGACACATGGCTAATTGGTGAGTATAAAAGCCTCTGCACATACATGCATGTCAGACACTGAGAAATGTGAAAACCCCACTAATGACAACCATTATCACCTCCCCAGGGACAGTGCCTACCCTCTGAGCGCCTACATGATGACGCCAATATGAACCCCACCACACCACCCGAGGTAAGATACAACACAGCCCATATTGCAACCCGGGACATAGTGGAGCGCACATTCGGAGTGCTGAAGTCACACTTTTGCTCCCTTGACTGCTCTGGTGGGCAGCTGCTATATGCGCCCCCAGTAGTGTGCAGGATCATACTGGCAGCATGTATCCTGCACAACGTTGCAACCTGGCGGGGCATGCCGGTGGACATGGTGGTGCCCCCACAACTCCAACCACAGGCACGGCCGCTGTGCATGGGAGGTGAAAGGGCACGTGGTGAGGCAGCCCGTACCCAGCTTGTGGCAAATGAATTCACCTAAAATCCCACCCCTGCGGAATGCACACAGGCTTGGCACATATCAGCTGACAATTTATGATGATGACAAAAGGGACAGTCAACTGTCACAACCATACCACCCTGAGATTGTTTACCTGGAAGTGCTACATTGTGTTCATCCCTAGCTACTTAAACACACCCAATGCTGTGTCAGTAAAAGGCACACATTCATGCAGCATGAAGGACTATCCCCTGGCAAAACACTACAAACAAATAGTGGCATGTCACCCAACCCCTCTGGAACCCCATCTCAGCTACCCAACACACCATGGCATGGCATGCGATGTGAAAGCAACCAAATGAATGCACATCACATGACACAAGTGTCACAAAGTGCACCGTCCCAAATGGAAACAGGCCACAGACAATTGCCTCTCACCAATGAAAAAAAAAAGCACACATTAACAAATACTTACCAGCAAGACAAAACATCAGTACAGGATCCAACAGTGGCAACATATGACAGTAATAAATTAAAGTAGTGCAAGTGTCACAACCTGACTAAGGCAGCACATCGACCCCTTCCAACTGCAGAGTGTTTCTGGTAGGCAAAGGTGGCAGTGTACTGCGTACAACATGAACTGCATCTGCAAAGGAGATGGGCTTGTTAAGACATGAAGAAGCTACATGTATATAAGCAAAAAGTCCTCTATGTAAAACCATATAGAAATCCACCATGCAGTGGAGAAATGAACAACAATCCCCAATGGGGATGTATACACAGTTTGGACTACAGACTGCCCACACAGCTTATGGGAGCCCAATGCCTCTGTGTGAGTTACTGTCACTTGGTCACACCCTTTGCGAGCCCATAGAAAGGGGAAGCAGGAGGGGTGTGTGTGTCAGGAACCCAAGTTTCTAACCCAAAGACAGGAAAAGCCTGCATGTGCCCAGCTGGAATACACAGTGGATGGCTATGGAAGCTACACAAAGCAACACACTGTAACATTAATTCACAATCTGAAAGAAAATGGTAATGAACACAAATGTGAATACAAATGAAATATAGAAAAAGCAAAAGTAAATGTAAAGTAAAAGAAACAAATCAAATAATAAAGTAAAAATCAGAAGCATAACCAAATAAAAATACATGTATGAAAATCAAAATAAGAAATCAAGATTTAAAATAAAAAGAAAATAATAAATAGGAAAAAGAGGAAGAAGAAATAAAGATAACAAATGAATTAAATACTATTTTCATTTAGCAAATCGGAATGAAATGTGAAAACCCCCCAAAAAAAATAAAAAATAAAAAAATGGCCATGTGCGGACCAGAGGTGGGGAGGCCACCCAGGAGGGACGAGGTACAGGGTACACCCCAACACCCACATTTGTGGATGTTGAGAAAAAAAAAACCTCCATGGGCTCATGGCCTGCTGTCACGCTTACCAGGAGACCGGGGTTCACTGTTCGCGCTCCACCTCCCTGGCGCCTCTACCCGCGCTTCCGCATTTGGGGAGGCGCCGGGGGGAGAGCTCCAGGGACAGGGGCGGCAGCTCCGCGGCGCTTGCATCGGGGACCGCGATTACGGTCCCGCGCATGCGCCGTGGGGGCGGCCGCCGAGGCGTGGAGCAGCTTGCTGCTCAAGCCTCATTCTGGGACCGCCGGCGCCTGGCAACCATCGGGCTTGCGCTCCAGGCCTCGCAGGCGCCGGCGGCCCATAAAGGGAGAGACGCGGTCGGGAGCAGATCGCGTCTCAACGCGTTCTGTTCCGGATCGTGTCCTCGCCTTCTCCCGCTCTATCAGTTAACGCTTACCTTGTTTGCCTGATCCTCCAGTCCTTACCTTCCCCTTCTGCCGGTTTTTTCCCTCCTGTGGCCGGGGTTCTTCCTGGCTTCATTCTCTGGTCCAGCCTCATCCCCTCCTGGTTTCCTCTCTTGTTAGCCCTGGTTCCCTGTCCTCCTTCTTCTCTTCCCTTGGCCTGGCTATTTTCCTGGTTCTCCTGTGCCATTTTGGACTCAGCTTCTCAGCACCCCATCGCCTGCTACGGGTGTGGCCTCCCACACCTTTGGACTCTGCTTCTCAGCACCCAGCGCCTGCTACGGGTGTGGCCTCCCACACCTTTGGACTCTGCTTCTCAGCACCCATTGCCTGCTACGGGTGTGGCCTCCCACACTTTTGGACTCTGCTTCTCAGCACCCATCGCCTGCTACGGGTGTGGCCTCCCACACCTTTGGACTTTGCTTCTCAACATCCATTGCCAGCTACGGGTGTGGCCTCCCACACCTTTGGACTCTGCTTCTCAGCACCCATCGCCTGCTACGGGTGTGGCCTCCCACACCTTTGGACTCTACTTCTCAACACCCATTGCCTGCTACGGGTGTGGCCTCCCACACCTTTGGACTCAGCTTCTCAGCACCCTTTGCCAGCTGTGGGTGTGGCCTTCCACACCTTGGGACTCCTAACTTCTCTTCAAGGATTCCCTCCAACCACTTCTTCTGTCAACGCTGTGCAGAACTGCCATCTCTGCAATCTGGTTGTGGCATTGGGAATCGGTCCATCTTCCACCCAGTTCCCATTCAGGGTGGAGGAGGGGCTGGTTGCTTGTGTCACCAAGTCTTCCCGTCAGCCTGGCTGCCCCGTCGAGACCATCCAGAAATACAGGTACGCAGCATTCCCGTGATTCTCATCTTAACAGATTGAGACGCCTACCTTCCGATTTGGATATGGAGGACACGCAGGACCTGCGTAGTGAGTTGCAAGCCCTCAGGGCAGAGATGACTGCTCTTCATCAAGAAAATCAAGTCCTACGACAGATGGTAACTCAGGGGACCGGAGGTGCTCCACAGGCCGAAAGTTCATTGGCCCATACTGCCCCAATCAGGTTCGATGGGGACCCGCGTCGAGTGGCGGAATTTTGCAACCACTGTCGTATCCATTTCCTTTTCAGGTCAACCTATTTTAATAATGATAAGGCCAAGATCAGTTATATCTTGGGAAACTTGACTGGAAACGCCCTAGCCTGGGCGACACCTTTTGTGGCTACCAACAGTCCTATTCTTAACGATTTTGCTGCTTTCGAGAAGGCATTTCTGGAGGTTTTTCAGACACCAAACTTGGCTGCCGCTGCGCAGAATCAGTTAATGGACATCAAACAGGGCAGCTCAGACATAATAACATATATCAGTCGCTTCCGCCTGCTGGCTACGGATTCGCAATGGCCCGAAGTTACGCAAAAGACCCTGTTTCGCCGGGGGCTTAGGGAGGAATATAAGGACGAACTACTCCACATCCCTGAACCTGAAAGTCTCCAACTCTTAATTAACCAGGTGCTTCGCATAGACCAGAGACTAACCGAACGAAAGACCGAGAGACGTCGACTAGAGAGAGTCACTCCCAGAACGGCCAGTCTTCCCGCCGGCGCCTTTGGTTCGACAGACTCTGGACCAGAACCTATGCAGTTGGGTGCTGTGAGAGGGCCATTATCAGAGGAAGAAAGAAGGAGGAGAAGAACATTACGACTATGTCTGTATTGTGGAGCCGCCGGACACTATTTGGGAATGTGTCCGTTACGGCCTCAAAAGAAGAAGTCGGGAAACTAGAGGACCTGTCGTGTGGAGGAGAGGCAACGACAGGTCTCACCCCTTTTTCAGACCTTTCCGCCTTTTGCTCGATTCTTCTTCCCATGCAACCAGCTGTTTTATTAACCTTGAAGATTCAGATTCAACTGCCCGGCCGGACACTTGAAGTGTTTGGATTGTTGGATAGTGGAGCATCGGGCAATTACATTGATGAGGATTTTGCTAGCACTCATAAAATCCCTCTTTTGCCCAGACACTCAGTCCTTCCTGTGGAGGTTATTGATGGTAATCCTTTGTCCTCTGGACCAGTTCGTCTGCATACTATCGGACTAAGACTTAGGATCGCCGATCATGTGGAGAGGCTTGCTTTGGACGTCATCAGGTCACCTACCTACAAGTTGGTCTTGGGGCTACCTTGGCTCCAGCATCACAATCCTGTTATTAATTGGAGGACTCATACCTTGACCTTCTCCTCCACCTCTTGTACCTCGAGATGCAGCTTGCCTGTCCAGACTCAGGTTTCTTCAACTAATCTGGAACTCCGAGACAAGGGGACTCACCTTTGTTCTGCATTGCTGATCCCTCCTGAGTATGCTGACTTCGAACAAGTGTTTGCCGAACCAAGTAATATACCTCTGCCACCTCATCGGTCGTTCGATTGTGCCATAGAATTGTCTCCGGGAATTGAGATTCCGCATGGCAGGCTATACGCGTTGTCTCGGGAAGAGAGACGAGTATTACAGGATTATTTATCAGACTGCTTGAGCAAGGGGTACATCGTACCATCCAAGTCTCCCGCTGGGTTTCCTCTATTTTTCGTAAAGAAGAAGGAAGGTTCCTTAAGACCCTGTGTGGATTACCGGCTCTTAAACGATATCACTATCAAGGATCGGTACCCATTACCACTGATTCGAAGTATCTTAGAGACCCTACATCAGGCTCAGATTTTTACTAAGCTAGATCTTCGAGGGGCATATCATCTGGTCCGAATCAAGTGTGGAGACAAATGGAAGACGGCATTTAAGACTCCTTTTGGGCATTTCGAATATAGGGTTATGCCTTTTGGTCTGTGCAATGCCCCGGCGATTTTCCAACGGCTCATGGATCATATCTTTGGGGACATAATCGGAATCTCTGTCTGGATCTATCTGGATGACATCTTGATCTTTTCCCGATCTAAGGAGGAACACATAAGTCATGTACGAGAGGTTCTCGATCGGCTGCTCCATAATCATCTGTTCGTCAAGGCGGAAAGGTGTTCTTTCCATCAATCCAGGATCGAATTCCTAGGGTTTGTGATAAGTCAGTCCGGTATTGAGATGGATTCCAAGAAGGTAAAGGCAATTCAAGAATGGCAGCTACCACATGACGTAAGATCTCTGCAACGCTTTTTGGGATTTGCCAATTTTTACAGGCAATTCATTCCACGCTTCTCTGAAATCACAGTACCTCTTACGAGATTGACAAGCAGCAAGATAACTTTTCTGTGGGATGATTCTGCTTCGCAAGCCTTTAACGCTCTGAAATCAGCCTTTATGGCTGCCCCGATCTTACGCCACCCACAGGATGAATTGCCCTTCATCGTTGAAGCAGACGCTTCGGACTTTGCTGTTGGAGCTGTACTGTTACAAAAGGATCCTGCTACGTCAATCGAACATCCCGTGGCTTACTTCTCTCGCAAGCTAAATCCTAGTGAGAGGAACTACGCAGTTATTGAGAAGGAGCTATTGGCCATCAAGATAGCTTTCGAGGAATGGAGACACCATCTGTTGGGAGCCCGTTTTTCGGTTGAGGTCCGTACAGATCATCGAAACCTACAGTATTTACGCTCTTTACAATGTCGGACACCCAGACAGGCTCGGTGGGCCTTCTTCTTTTCTCCGTTTGTGTTCCATATTACTTACATCTCCGGATCCTCGAATGTAAGGGCAGATGCCTTGTCTCGGTCCTTGGAGAGAGAGAAGAACGAAGATACCTCCAGTCAGATTCAACCTCTGATTCCTTCTCATCGTTTTCTGTCGACGGTATCGCCACTCTTAAAGTCGATATCTGATGCTACCCGGTCTGATCCTTGGAGGTCAGTCTTGCTCCAACGGCCCTCTATGTCTGAAAGTCATGGCCTCTTGTTCTTTCGGAAGAGACTATACAACCCTAAAGGGGATATTCGCGATGGCATTCTGCATGGTGTTCATGATTCCCCCATTGGAGGTCATCGCGGAATTCGCGCTACACAAGAGTTACTATCACGACAGTTTTGGTGGCCTGGTTGGGCTGAGGAAGTTCGGAAGTATGTACAGGCCTGCCCCATTTGTGCCCAATCCAAGGTTCCCAGACAACATCCTTTAGGGCTGCTCTCTCCTACTGAATTACCACCTTACCCCTGGCACTCGATTGCTACCGACTTTATTGTCGATCTTCCTCCTTCTGCAGGACATACTTGTATTATGGTCGTAGTGGACTGTTTTACAAAGTATGCCCATTTCATTCCTTTCAAAAAAATTCCCACTGCGGTCCAGATGGCCACTGCTTTTCTTCACGAAATCTACCGTTTACATGGTCTTCCTGAGAAGATCATTTCAGATCGAGGGTCTCAGTTTCTCTCTTCCTTTTGGGGAAAGGTTTGTGGTCATCTCGGTATACATAGGGCTTTAAGCTCGGGATATCATCCACAGACCAATGGTCTCACGGAGAGAACTAATCAGACCTTGGAAGCCTATCTCCGTAGTTTTGCTAATGCCACACAAACCAATTGGAGTACCTATTTAGACCTAGCTGAGGTCTCCTACAATAATTCTTTTCATTCGTCCATCGGAACCAGCCCCTTTCATTGCTCTATGGGACAACATCCTAAGCTGGTTCCTTTCCACCCTGTACCAACCAGTACGGTTCCTTCCGCTGACGCCTTGGTCTCCACAATCCAACAACAGCATGAATTGGCGCGTGCCTCTTTGACGGCCGCTCGTGACCGCATGAAGGTTCAGGCTGACCGTGGGAGGCGGATGGAACCCGATTTCCAGGTTGGTGATAGGGTTTGGCTGTCCTCTAGGAATCTGCCTCTCCGCAATCTACCTGTTAAGTTAGCTCCCCGATACTTTGGCCCATTCAGGATTGTCAAACGTCTATCCTCTGTAGCTTTTCGTCTCCAGCTGCCTCGTTCCTGGCACGTTCATCCTGTTTTTCATGTTTCCCTCCTGAAACCCTATGTGGTAGATCCTTATGGTCGCTCCAGTGTTTGTCCAGCCCCAGTTCTAGTACAGGGGGTTCCCGAATTTGAGGTTCAGGAGATCTGTGATGCCCGCTATCGCAGGGGGGTGCTCCATTTCCTAGTGGATTGGAAGGGGTACCCGGCCTGTGATCGCACTTGGGAACCCTCTCGGCATGTGCACGCTCCGCGCCTGGTGCGCGAATTCTATCGGCGGTTTCCCTGGAAGCCTGGGGCTCCGGATCTTCCTAGGAGGGGGTATAGTGTCACGCTTACCAGGAGACCGGGTTCACTGTTCGCGCTCCACCTCCCTGGCGCCTCTACCCGCGCTTCCGCGTTTGGGGAGGCGCCGGGGGGAGAGCTCCAGGGACAGGGGCGGCAGCTCCGCGGCGCTTGCATCGGGGACCACGATTACGGTCCCGCGCATGCGCCGTGGGGGCGGCCGCCGAGGCGTGGAGCAGCTTGCTGCTCAAGCCTCATTCTGGGACCGCCGGCGCCTGGCAACCATCGGGCTTGCGCTCCAGGCCTCGCAGGCGCCGGCGGCCCATAAAGGGAGAGACGCGGTCGGGAGCAGATCGCGTCTCAACGCGTTCTGTTCCGGATCGTGTCCTCGCCTTCTCCCGCTCTATCAGTTAACGCTTACCTTGTTTGCCTGATCCTCCAGTCCTTACCTTCCCCTTCTGCTGGTTTTTTCCCTCCTGTGGCCGGGGTTCTTCCTGGCTTCATTCTCTGGTCCAGCCTCATCCCCTCCTGGTTTCCTCTCTTGTTAGCCCTGGTTCCCTGTCCTCCTTCTTCTCTTCCCTTGGCCTGGCTATTTTCCTGGTTCTCCTGTGCCATTTTGGACTCAGCTTCTCAGCACCCCATCGCCTGCTACGGGTGTGGCCTCCCACACCTTTGGACTCTGCTTCTCAGCACCCAGCGCCTGCTACGGGTGTGGCCTCCCACACCTTTGGACTCTGCTTCTCAGCACCCATTGCCTGCTACGGGTGTGGCCTCCCACACTTTTGGACTCTGCTTCTCAGCACCCATCGCCTGCTACGGGTGTGGCCTCCCACACCTTTGGACTTTGCTTCTCAACATCCATTGCCAGCTACGGGTGTGGCCTCCCACACCTTTGGACTCTGCTTCTCAGCACCCATCGCCTGCTACGGGTGTGGCCTCCCACACCTTTGGACTCTACTTCTCAACACCCATTGCCTGCTACGGGTGTGGCCTCCCACACCTTTGGACTCAGCTTCTCAGCACCCTTTGCCAGCTGTGGGTGTGGCCTTCCACACCTTGGGACTCCTAACTTCTCTTCAAGGATTCCCTCCAACCACTTCTTCTGTCAACACTGTGCAGAACTGCCATCTCTGCAATCTGGTTGTGGCATTGGGAATCGGTCCATCTTCCACCCAGTTCCCATTCAGGGTGGAGGAGGGGCTGGTTGCTTGTGTCACCAAGTCTTCCCGTCAGCCTGGCTGCCCCGTCGAGACCATCCAGAAATACAGGTACGCAGCATTCCCGTGATTCTCATCTTAACACCTGCACGGCTACCCTACAGTGGGAGAACTGCCGTTACTGCCATCATTCTCTGGTGGTACATCAGAAGGTGGATGTGCTATGGGCGGCAGACCATGCAAAGCCCTGGAATGCTCCTCCATGGCAGCAAGCATGCGGGTCTGAAAGGTTTGGTTCTGCAGGATGATGCTACGGAGATCCCCATGCAGCACCTCATGGGTAGCACGCATTTCTGCCTGCAAGGCCTCACGTGATGCCCGGATCTCCTCACGGGTTGCCTGGAGCTCAGCTGAGAGTGTGCGTGTCAGCTGCTCCAGCTGCTGTTCTGACCTTGTACTCCGGGACACCTCAAGTTGACCAGAGTATCTCTGAGGGACCTGTGTTCTAACCTCAGGGCATCCCTGTGGGCCTATGACTCTGCAGATATGGCTGTGTGCAGAGTCTCCAGCCCAGCCCGTCGGTCCCTGTTGAACGCCAACATGTCCTCCCTGTGTGAGTGGCAAATGGACTCTGTTACCTGCTGCTGGAGCTCCACCTGCCTTTCAGGGGCAGAATGGAAGTGACCACCCTATCCATGCCCTGAGCCATCATCTCTCACAATGCCAACTGTTGTGCTGCTATAGTGTACATGGAGTTCTCCCACACAGTATTGCTTGGTGGCGCATGGCCACCGCGTTGGTGGGCACCACACCTGTTTGGGGCAAGGTGATGTGCACCACACCTGTTTGGGGCAAGGTGATGTGCACCTTGCTGTGCTGGCACTGCTTGAGGCTGCAGGACTGCATTCCTCCTTTGATCATCTGGCCCAGGAACAGGAGCAAATATTGTGGAGTGTGTCCCTGCATCAGTAACCGCCACAGGCCGACTTTCCAACACTGAATGCCCCATAGAGGGGTCTATCCCCAGTGCAGGTGGGTTGGACAGAACAGCATCCCTGCCAGAAACACTCACCTACGATGGGACATATGTCTCAATGTCTGATTCAGCACCTGATTCATAGAGGTCTCCAGAGGTGTACCCACAGACACATGTGGACAGTATGGTCTGTAGGAGTAATGGGTTTTCACCCACCACCACCCCACGTCCTCCACTGGTGCCTGGTTGTGGCTGTGAGTACTCCTGCCTCTGCGCCATCTACTCCTCCTCAACAGCATCTATTGACTCATCACCTGCAAAAACATAAAAGAAACGTAATGAAAACAGGCATGAGCACCATAGCCCACACACATAGGCATGAGGAGGCAGACATCCAGTACATAAATGACACATGTCACACATGACAATAACTCTGGCATGCATGCACTGGCAATGAGTTGGAAGGGGAGGCAAAAAGCAGACACTGAGGACTCCAAGATGGAAAAGCAACACATGTGCTGCATGCTGGATAGCACTGGCATCACACATTAGCCTGTGAGTGGCATGGACAATCCACATACATGGCACATGCCAGCACACAGATGGCACGTGGCATAGCCATGGCAGATTTGACAAGGACACCCAGATGGTAGCAAATCAGTACTGTCACCCATCCATGTGAGATGGTCATCATGAAATAGAACATGCAAAATAGTGTGACAAAACACACATGTGCCACACGCTGCAACAACGCCAGTCTTCACTAATGCAGTGATGGCTGGCACATGGACACATCAATGGTTGGTCACTTCGACATGACAGAAGACAATTGTCATGTTCATCATTCAAACAGGGCCCCAAAGTGATTGTGTGCAGGCCATGTGTAGGTGTACATTACTCAGTCACCCTGATTGATGAAATCATTCCCATAGTAAGGAAACATAAGTGGGCCATTGTGGGGTGTAATCTATGTCTGGAGTATGTTACATTTGGGGCAGAAAGGCACAAAAATATGTGATAAACATGCAATGATTTCATCAATCAAGCAGAATGAACAGGAAAACAGTATGAACAATGTTGTGGCAAGATGGCAGATGAAGGGCAAGTGCAGTAATCAGGTGCAAAATGTCAACTGCGGTCAGAAGGGATACTTGAAAACCCAAACCTAAGGCTGGGCTATGATTTGGAGGCACCACATGGCTGACCCATAGCAGTCATAGCTACACAGCCTCACCAGGCACTCAATCAGAACACATCACCCAAGCAAAATGCACATGGTTTGCACACACATGCATTGCCACTCACTGGACATTGCCTCAAGATCTGGTAGTTCTCCCATGCCTTGGATCTGATCCTCTGTGATGAAGGCTTCAGCAATAGACTCATGTTCTGTGAGTGCTTCCACCTCTGGTGGAGACCCACTGCCAGTCACCAGAGTAGAGGTATGATTGGAAGCCAGCTTGTTCTTTGTTCTGCGTTTGAGGTCATTCCACTGCTTAGAGCAATCATCAGCTGTGTGCCTTTCAAATCCAAGGGCACTAATCTGGTCCGCGATGCACTGCCAGTGGGCCCTATGTTGAGCAGTCATAGTCTTGCACCATGCGGCCATTGGACGACACAAAGCCCACACATGCGTCTAGTTCAACTTCATTGAAACAACGCTTCCTTGACATGCGGGAGGGGGGAGCCATGTCTGGGGTCCCAGCCTGTACCGCAAGAGCACCCTTCTTCCTCTTTGGAGGTGGTGAAGACCCTGAGTGGCTTATGCTGCTCTGGTTGGTAGGGGCTAAAGCGCAGGTGGACTGGGCACTGGAAGTAGCCAAAGGCACGATGACACGATGACCAAAGGTCTCACTGCAGGCATTGGCTGCTGGGTGATGTTGGCAGGACCAACCTCAGTGTGATGGACTTGGACCAACACTGTCCCGGCTAGGAGACTCGGAGCTGGTGTGGATTGAGGTGCAGCTGCCCCAGCAGCCTCCTCACCCTGCCTACTTGGGGCAGCAGATGACATTTCTGCCCCAGATCCATGGGACCTGGTGACAGCAACTTTCACCGCCACACCTGGCTTTAACTTGGTGACACAGAAGTCAGCCTGGGAGTCATCCTGTGCCAGTTCGGTTGACAATTTGGGCCGGGTTAACAAGGCCTGAGCTGTGATGGTGTCAGCTGCATCTCCCTGACCCATTGGGGGGGCATAGGTGTCCCTGATTGGTCCTCCACACATTGGCCTCTTGGGCAACCCTGCACATCCTGGCCACATCCCCTACTGCACCCACCTCTTGGAGGTCGGTCACCTTTGCCTCCCTTACCGTTTGGTCGCCTGCCAACCATGACATTGATGTTCTTGTGCGAATGGGAGGTGCAGTAAACAATTGTCCTGGGCAATTGGGGTGAAAGGGGCAGGGTACTAGATGGAATACGTACCCTAGTGCTCTAGCAAGGCTGTCTGTGACCCCTGGGGGAAGATGACAGGTCACGCAATGCTCAGGCACCCCGAAAACAAAATTTAACGTGCACGCGACCCCTGGTAGCCCACATGCGTGGAATAAAGAACCTGCACTACGCTATGGCACCCAGAAACACAAAAAGAAGCGTACGCATGGTACATGCTGGCTATAATGACCTCTGAATGGGTACGCAACACACGGGGCAACCACAGTTGAAAAATACGTCCGCGACTCACCGTCTGCCTGCAAAAAGAATGTGAAAAAGATGCGCGTGTGCACCTTGGCAACACCCTCGCCAAAAGAAGAATTGAACACTGTCTGAGTATATAAGGAGTACGAACTGGAACCGTTGTGAAGTAATCGCATGTGAACCGAAAAGAAGTACAAGAATCTCCCGCTCGCCTGCTGGCCACGTGCCCTGCTGTTTGGTGCCTGCACGACAGCCATCTGCAGGGGTCCAGTTGCTTTGACCACCCCTGCTGGAACAGAAGACTCCCGACTGGCATTTCATCGCTCCAAAGCCCAGCCCCAGGACCCAGTTGCCCACTCACACCTGCCTAGGGGGTTGCCATGTCTGACACAACACCATCTGGCACCAGTGGCAACCCCCCAGCAAAGAGGCAGAGGGCTGCCAGCTTCAGTGCCAATGAAGTTGGCATCCTGGTCCTGGGGCATTATGATGCCCTCTTTGGAATTTCACGCTCCGACAATGAAGAATGGAAGAGGATCTGGAAGGACATTGTGGCTGCCATCAACGTGGAGGAGGGGGTGGCAGCCCGCGACATGCAACACGTCCGGAAGCACTGGGAGGACTTCAGGTCCAGGACCCTCAGCAAGGCCCGGCGCCTCTTGAAGGCAAAGCATGCAGAGGGGTGCCTGGTCCGCCTTACCAACATCCAGATGAGGGTCCTGGAACGTTGAGCAGTAAGTGTCCATGCATACTGATTGGACCCTGTGCATGTTGAGGTGTGGCAGGAGTGTGCAGGTTGCACATATGTCTTGGAAGGTCCATGTATGGATGTGTATGTGCAGGGACATGAGCCTGACGCATGCAAGTCCAGTCATGTGTGAGGCACATCCATGGTGTATGTGTTCAAATGCATGGTGCCTAAATGCATGTGTCGGTGCACACGTGTATAATTATGTGTATGTACTGTGGCATGGTTGTGGTGTGACACATGGATGCTGGTTCCACCTTCATGTATGTGCACAATGTACATGTGCATGTGTGTGTATTTGACATGTGTGCCACTGTGATGCACCATGGATGCATGTGACACCGACATGTAGGAGGCTGATTGGCAGATGTGACATGGATGCCGATGATATAACTGCGACAGGTGGTGGAGATGTACAGATGCATGTATGTCTGGTGGCGTGTGTGCATGTGTTTGGTACTCCCCGTGTTGCATGTGACGTCAGGCTAACCTTCGGATGCTCATCCTGTTGTATGTGTATGGATGTTGCTGCCTGCTGCAACATTCCTGTTAATTTGCGCATGTGTGTGGGTTCAAATGATAGGTGTGTTGGGGATTGTGATGACATGTGCAATGTCATGTGTGTATCAGACCATTGTACAGTGCCCTGATGGCTGTGTTCTGTCTCTCCCTGTCTGCAGCGTCATCTGATGAAGAGGCCGGAGACGGTGCTGTGGAGCACAGCGGCAGGGATCCCACCCCCAGCCGGAGACGCAAGGCCCAGCTCCCCTCCCAGGTTTTGATGTCATCGGGGAGTGAGGGGTCTGGGGCCACGTCCGCAGCCCCAGCTGCCGACGGTAGGTCCAAGAGGCGGAGGTCGGAGGTGGATTCCTCGGCAGCAGAAGGGGCAGCTGAGACCCCGCAGGGGCGTATGGAGGAAGATGGCACAGAGTCATCCAGGTTGGTGGAGGGTTTCGTTGAGGAGGAGGACATGGAAGGGCCACACACGGAGTCTGGAGGGGGGATTCCACTGGTGCTAGTGATGCAGTCCAGGGGCAAGGACAGGAGGCAGCACAGGCAGCCGTGGAGGTGCCTGTGTGTAATCCTGTCCCTGATCATGTGACTGCATCATCCCGCACCAGCAGGGATGCCTTCGTCCAGACCCGTTTTCAGGGAGGGGATCCGCTAACAACAACTGGCCTTCCTCTCCCTGCGGATGTGGCAATCCGGGACCGTGTTGTGCCTGTCCTGGCTGGGGTGGCGTTGCATCAACTTGGCATCCGGGATAACATGCAGGGTTCTCGTGAGGATGCTGCACGTTACTTCAGATGCCTCGTTGACTGCGTCGACTGGCTAGGAGGGATCACCGGTGCTGGGTTCCTCCGTGTGCTGGGCCTTGTGCCGACCCCCTCCTCAACTGAACCCCCCATGCGCCAGTCATCCTCCATGCCATCTTCTGGGCCAAGTATCACCTGGCCACCCTGTGGAGTTGCCTCTGACCCAGCAGCCAGCCTGGTGGAGGACACATCCCTGGCACAGTCGGGAGTCAGAGGTCCAGCAGGGGTGGCCAGCCCAACAAAAGGACCCCAGCAGGAGGAGGATGTGCAGGCATCAACAGGCAGGGCACATGCACTGCAGCAGCAGGCTCAAGGTAGGAGCGATCATGGCTCGGGCCATCAACATCAGAGGGGCAGGCATCAGCCTGAGGGCAGGAGGACCCTGGATTGGGAGTGTCTTCTATGTGGCAGCGGATGGGCCAGCAAATAGATGCAGAGCGGCGGAGGGCGGAAGAGGCACGGCTCACCATGGTCAGGGCGGAGAGCTACATGCGCTGGGCACTGAGGCGGGCTGAGTGCCTTGAGGAAATTTGCAGGGAGTTGGAGGTGGACATGGCATTATCCCTGCGAGACCTCGGGGCCAGGAAACAGGCCCACCTCCAGGACGTTGAACAGGAGTTCGATGATGCCCTGGCCCGGGAAATTAACAAGTGAGCTGTAGGACTTGCCCGCCCCCATTGTATATAGTTAATTAGTGTTAGATTTCCTTTCTATTTTTCTTTCATTTGGGGCACAGGGACTATGCCCCAACTTTTTGTATGTAGTTATTTATTAGGTAGGGTTTTTTGTAGGTTTCCTTTGGATTGTTGGGCTCTTGGACCCTGGATTTTTACACTGTATATAGGTCAGGACTGGATTTGACTTCATTGATTTTTTTTTTTCCCATGGAGCAATGGTTTTTTTACCTTTGGATTTGGTTTGATGGACACACCCTTTGGAGCCATTTTCATTTGGATTTATTTGGATTCAGCATTCATATATTTTTCATTAATTTTGGACATCCAGCCTTTTGTTTAACCTTTTTTTTCTTGTGCGATTTTCTTTCATTCCGTTGATTTTGTATTTAATACATTTTGATTTCATACTTCATTTGTGTGGTATTCTCTCATTGGTTTTGTGCATTTCATACTGTGGGTTTTCTCATTCACTTGCCCCCATTGTGTGTGTCTGACGGACATGTATTGAAGTGCATACTTGTCATTCGGGATTTATCATGACATGGGGATTTCAATGTGGAGTGGATGGAATACTTGTTTGGGTGTTTGGACTGGGGTGGCGTGGGGTGGGATTTGGGTGGCCATAAGGGCCATGAGTGTGGATTGTGATGACGTGTTGGGGGACATGAGTCGGGGCCTGCTGGCAGGTGCTCGTCACTGCTGTGTGGGCGTGGGTGCAAGGGGGCATGAGTGGGGGCCTGCTGGCAGGTGCCTGTCACTGCTGGGTGGGTGGGGGTGCAGGGGGACATGAGTGGGGGCCTGCTGGCAGGTACCCGTCACTGCTGGGTACGTGGGGGTTCAGGAGGGCATGAGTCGGGGCCTGCTGGCAGGTGGCCGTCACTGCTGGGTGGGTGGGGGTGCAGGGGGACATGAGTGGGGGCCTGCTGGCAGGTGCCCGTCACTGCTGGGTGGGTGGAGGTGCAGGGGGACATGAGTGGGGGCCTGCTGGCAGGTTCCCCTCACTGCTGGGTGGGTGGGGGTGCAGGAGGACATGAGTCGGGGCCTGCTGGCAGGTGCCCGTCACTGGGGGTGGGTGGATGGGTGGGGGGACATGAGTCAGGGCCTGCTGGCAGGTGCCCGTCACTGGAGGTGGGGTGGGGAAATGAGTTGGGGCTCACAAGAGTGCTCACAAGTGCATTATTTCTATTTATTTATTGCATATTGTCTGTTTAATTAAATTATATATATATTATTTACCCTTGATTGGACATTCCGTTATTTTGGACTGCTATACTTTGCTGCCTAGGTTGCCCAAGAGGAGTATGGACTTTGTTAAGTCAGGTTTCCACAAAAAGCAAAGGATGTACATCTCCTAACTGTGCCTGTTTTAGCTTTATTATTGGGTTCACTCTTGGTGTGTGACACTATACCCATGGCCTCCAACCCCCAACCAAACACTATGCCCCATGGCTCCACCCCTCAACCAAACACTATGCCCCATGGCCCCCACCCCTCAACCAAACACTATGCAGCATGGCCCCCACTCTCCACCCAAACGCTATGCCCCATGGTCCCCAACCCTCAACCAAACACTATGCCTCATGGCTCCCATCCCTAAACAAAACACTATACCCCATGGCTCCCACCCCTCAACCAAACCCTATGCCCCATGGCTCCGACCCCTCAACCAAACCCTATGCCCCATGGCTTCCACCCCTCAACCAAACGCTATGCCCCATGGCACCCACCCCAACCAAACACTATGACCCATGGCCCCCACCCCCAGCCAAACACTATTCTCCATGTCCCCCACCCCTCAACCAAACATGATGCCCCATGACTCCCACCCCCAACCAAATACTATGCCCCATGGCCCCCACCCCTCAACCAAACACTATGCCCCATGGCCCTCACCCCTCCACCACACACTCTGCCCCATGGCCCCCAACCAAACACTTTGCCCCATGGCCCCGCCCCTCAACCAAACACTATGCCCCGTGGCCCCCACACCCAACCAAACACTATGCCCCGTGGCCCCCAACCAAACACTATGCCCCATGCCCCCCAACCCTCAACCAAACACAATGCCTCATGGCTCCCACCCCTCAACCAAACACTATGCCCCATGGCCCCCACTCCCCAAACAAACACTATGCCCCATGGAACACACCCCTCAACCAAACACTATGCCCCATGACACCCATCCTTCAACCAAACACTATGCCCCATGGCTCCGACCCCTCAATCAAACCCGATGCCCCATGGCTCCCACCCCTCAACCAAACACTATGCCCCATGGCCCCAACCCTCAACCAAACACAATGCCCCATGGCTCCCACCCCTCAACCAAACACTATGCCCCATGGCCCCCACTCCCCAACCAAACACTATGCCCCATGGAACACACCCCTCAACCAAACACTATGCCCCATCACACCCACCCTTCAACCAAACACTATGCCCCATGGCTCCGACCCCTCAATCAAACCCGATGCCCCATGGCTCCCTCCCCTCAACCAAACCCTATGCCCCATGGCCCCCACCCTCAACCAAACACTATGCCCCATGGCCCCCACCCCCAACCAAACACTATGCCACATGGCCCCTACCCCCAACCAAACACTATGACCCATGACACCCACCCCTTAACCAAACACAATGCCCCATGACTCCAACCCCCAACCAAACACTATGCCCGATGACGCCCAACCCTCAACCAAACACTATGCCCCATGGCCCCCACCCCTCAACCAAACCCTATACCCCATAGCCCCCAACCAAACACTATACCCCATGGCCCCCAACCAAATACTATGCCCCATGTCCCTCACTCCCCAACCAAACACTATGCCCCATGGCCCTCACTCCCCAACCAAACACTATGCCCCACGGCCCCTACCCCAACCAAACACTATGACCCATGGCCCCCACCCCTCAACCAATCACTATGCCCCAGGGCTCCCACCCCTCAACCAAACACTATACCCCATGGCTCCCACCCCTCAACCAAAGACTATGCCCCATGGCCCCTACCCCCAACCAAACACAATGCCCCATGCCACCAAGCATGCACCATGCGTACATACCCATACAGACCCCAACCTCCACCCCCAACTCAGCATAGAAACTCACAAGCATACACCATGCACCCATACAAACCCGAGCCCCCCACCCTCCAACTCTGCATACAAACTCACAAGTATACACCAATGCACTATGCACCCATACAGACCCGAACCCCCACCCCCAAACATACACTACACTTTCACACTGCACTTTCACACAAAAACAAACACTCAGGCAGAACCGACACCCGCCCAGCCCCCACCGCTGCATATCAACATACATTGCACTTTCACACAAAAACACTCAGGCAGACCCGACACTCCCCCCACCCCGCATCTCAACATACACTGCACTTTCACACAAAAACAAACACACAGGCAGACCCGACACTCCCCCCACCCCCACATCTCAACATACACTGCACTTTCACACAAAAAAAACACTCAGGCAGGCCTGACACTCCCCCCACCCCCGCATCTCAACATACACTGCACTTTCACACAAAAACAAACACTCAGGCAGACCCGACACTCCCCCACACCCTGCATCACAACATACACTGCACTGTCTTCAAGCATCAACATACAGGCTGAAATGTCTTCCAGCATCAAGTCTTACTGACCACACCAGCCGTAGTGCTGGTGTTCCCTTGGTGCAGCACACACGCACTACGTGACTGGTAGGAGCTACGTGGTGCGTGTGCCCTGAGCCAATGAGGGCCAGTGTTTTGTCCAGCCCGGAAGACCAACAAATACTTTTCCTAATGGAGGGCAGCCTCCATTAGGAAAGTCTTTGTTGCTGGCGGACTGGCCAAAACAGCATGGCGGGCCGCAACTGGCCCGCGGGCCGTGAGTTGTGCACCCATGTGCTACACCATTAGCACATGCTTCAAGATTTCGTTTTTCAATGCCTTTCCCCCCTCCTACTTGAAACCTGTAGTCATAAGCCATTTCAATGTCCTTGATGCACACTACAGTTCACACATGAACCACAACTGAACACTATAAAGGTTATGTAAAACATTTCTGAGCTCTTTGTTATATTATTTTCTGTGATTTTTTCAATGTGTCTGCTTTAAACAAACTCTCATTCGATGTGACCAAGGTGAATGCACACACATAAACACAATTTATGTTTCAGAGCCCTGGATATGTTCACAGTTGAAATGTTCTCTATTTCCTTACTTCTAGCTAATGAAACAGTAAAAACACAAATATATCTGGGCAGATGGGAGAAGAGAATCAGACATCATGGACAGAATTTATTCTAGTGGGATTCTCTGATATTCCGAACCTGAGGATGCCCATTCTTGTTGGATCTCTCCTGGTTTATCTGGTGACTATTGCAGAAAATCTTGTCGTCATGTTGGTTATTTACTGTGACTCTCATCTGCACACTCCCATGTACTTCTTTCTCGCCAACCTGTCTTTTGCAGACATTGGTTACACCTCTGTTATTTTCCCCAAAATGCTGGACAGCTTTTTTTTACTGAACCCACGTGTAACTCTACAGGAATGCTTGATCCAGCTGTACTTTTTTGCATGCATGTTTACAGTCGAATTTATTATCCTTTCTATCATGTCCTTTGATCGGTATACGGCTATATGCAATCCCTTACGCTACACGATGATCATGAATAAACATGTGTGTTTCCGAATGGCTGCAGTCGCTTGGATTGCTGGCCTCCTGGAGCCAATTTTCCATGTTTTCGAAATATCTAGCTTCACTTTTTGCAAATCGCTTGAAATTGACCACTTCTTCTGTGATCTTACAGCTCTCCTGAAGCTTTCCTGCACCAGCACCATCTCCATTGAAAGAGTGAGCTTTCTTCTGGGCGTGATAGTCGTATTTTCTTCATGTCTTTTAATCCTCTTATCCTACATCAAAATCATCTCAGCCATCCTGAAAATCAAGACCAATACACAGAGGAGCAAAGCCTTCTCCACCTGTGCCTCGCACCTCATAGTGGTGGTCCTTCTCTATGGAGCTGTCATATTTGTTTACATACGGCCAGCCTCAATGTACTCAGTGAATCAAAGCAAAATATTCTCCATAATCTATATCGGGGGGATTCCAATGTGTAACCCTGTAATTTATATTGTAAAAAACAAAGATTTCAAAGATTCCTTGAAAAGAAGGAGGGGTAGAAAATGTCAGAATGAAGAAGTGTGAAGTCAATCTCACATATGCCATGCAGGTGTGGGAAAAGGAACACTCTATCAATCTTTGTGGGTTTATTAGCACCTGCAGCCATGAGGCATCTAAGCACTAGTACTAGGCGGGCAAACAGGGTGGAGAATGGATTTTCTAGAACAGATGTTTGTTAAATTCATCTCTGAATTCTGTGAGTTGTTCCATACAGGTCAAGCTTGGTTGCTTGTACTTGGCACAAACATCCCATCGCTGTTTTCCATTTGTAGCGAATTGCGAATGTTACGGGATGGGCAGTAGTACTGGAATCTGTGCTGGCGTTACTTAGGTCCAATTACTTGAAGGCTCGTAAATACCAGAATACGTGACTACACTTAATGCTTGTAGTGACATGCCATCAGTGCAGCTTCTTGAGAAGCGGTCAAATGTTGCTTTCTGCGCAGAGCCTGTTATGATACTAGCTGTCTTATTTTGAATGTTCTGAACCTTTTCTAGAACGTGTATGCATTTGACAAGGGAATCCTAGAGCTGATAATAACTTGGGCTATAGGTACATCATTCTTTCAGAAATAAATGGTCTAAAGTGCTTAAGTATCATCACATAAAAGTGTTGTCATATAATAGTTTGATGGACTGAATATCTTTTTAATGTGTTGGGTTATTTTAAGCTGAGTCTAACCCCTGACCTAAATGGGACCTTTTGGAAGGGGGTATAAACAGGCACCGGGCATGCACAAGGCGAGGGATAGGAGGAGTAGAGAAAAGAATAATCACAGCCACAACTAAGGATTTATAAAAAAGCTATATAAAAAAGCTATTCATTGAAGTGTAAGTGTTTTACTGTATTGTGACTTACAAGTTCCCCACCAGGGGCGTATATGGAACCTTGGGGCTGATGGAACCGCAGGACTCTAGTGATAGCAACCATGGACATAGCTGAACAGACTAGAATTTGAAAAGAAAACACAGTTAGAAAGTGTCAGTTAAAGGAGAAACGAAGAAGAGATACATGGTAGGAAAGAGATAACTACAAATGTAGAGAAAAGTAGAATAGGCTCCCTGGGGAGGCTGCGCCTCGAGCGGCTCCCCCGGCGTGTCAGTGATATGGAGGACGGAGCTTTGTATTACAGCTGTGCCTGGCTTAGATCAAAAGCCCATGTCGGGTCTAAAAAGCGTTATCGGGGTGACCCCAGGTGAACGGCATGATCAGTACCCCGTGTGAGGCCATCGGACACAATGCACCCTTCAGTTCCTAGACTGTGAAAGAGCAGTGCCTTTTTCATTGTGGAACTATATCTGTCACCACCGATGGCCACTACGTGATTCTCAAATGTTTTGATCCATCTGTCCCATCTCACAGGGGGTCGGCCGGGTTCAGAAAGAAATGGCGCAGGTGTTGGGATTGCTACTGCCATGCTGTCACTTTCCAACAAAGAATCCTGGGTATACAGAGTGCATAAAAAATGGTGTGGTGATGGAGATAATGTGCTCAAGTGGCTCTATGTATTCATATGCAGAAGACAAAGGTAAGAAAATCCAGACATTGTTCAAACCCTTGGGATAATGCTGACATCACAATGACCAGATGCTCTAACTTAACAATGGAGCTGTGGAGCAGATGAATGTTTGCCTTTCAGTAAGCTATGGAATGTTCAGTGGCTTTTCCACTATGACGTCACAATTGCCCTTTTTAACTACGTGGACGCAGGGTGGGCAGGTGGTTGCTATGTAACGAGTTGGCAGTCCAAAGGTAAACAACAAGCAACAGGCACGGCCCACCCCCAAGTTGCGCAATCACAGGGAGGAGCAGGGTCTCCAAAATGCGTGTCTCTATGTTATGCTAGCAAGGCAACAAGCGCGTGTGTGTGCATGCTCGGTGAGGAGCAGCTGTTCACCCAATCACAGCCCCACCCCACTCTGACCTGGAAAGCGAAGAAGAAGGGAAGCGTCTGCTTCCTGGGTGCGGGCGGCAACAGGGCTGGATGGGCGGAAGGTGCGCCGCTACCAATTACCACGGCAGGGAGGAGCGGCGCTTCCAAGAAGCGGCAGGGTAGCGCAACGCTTGCTTCTGGCTGCAAGGCCTCCATGGACAAGCGCAGCGTGTCTCCCACAAGTAAGTGAGGATCAGAGGGAGGAGCGCAGGCATTCATCGTCGCCAGTGTTAAGTAAAGCAGGACACAGCGGTAGATAAAATAAGTATAATTGAAGTAATGCCGCAATAGGCAGCAGACGCAGCTACCCACAACAGAATAAGAGGTTCAACTGCCTCAAATCGAATACAACATTCTCCGGTGTTCACATTCTGAACTACGTGTTTAAGAATGTGAACACCTCATTTAGAACAGAGAATGAAACAGGTCCTGAACACATTAAACATATACTCAGACATAACAGTCTGCCAGGCTGCAAGCCTTGTACATCACTATTTTAAGATAAGGTTCTGCCAGTATGTGTGCCCGCCAGCCTTTTTCCAATGATCAGGCAGCATTTGGGTGCCTTATTCTCTTGACCCAGTGTCAAGTTCTCCAAAAGCCTCTGGCATTGGGACTCTCATTGTAATCTGGTGCTGATAATGACTGATTGGGGTATGCCAACAAGCATTTTAAGAGAAATGACAAGAAGGAATGTTTACCTCTGGCTTTGACAAGCATCTTTTGGGGAGCTGATACTATCATCTGCAACTGAACCTTGCTTCTGAGATATAGAATATCTAATGAAGTGTGAAATGTCCTTTTATCAGTGAAAATCAAGGTAGTTATATTCCAAGAGACACAATGACTGCAGGTTTATGGCTCCACGCAGTATTATCCAGTGTACATACTGTTTACGTTACAAGCAGTCAATGAAGTCCAATAGGTCGATGAATCATGTCATGCAAACAGCTACATTGTTGATTCACCCGTTCTTTGAAATAAAAATCCTTCCATGAAAATTAAAAGACCTAAGCAAAATTGAGTATTTTGACATAGAGGTTAAGTACGTTAAGCATGCTTATTTTTACCCCGGGACTATTTTCAAACAGAGGTCACGTAGAGTCATTGAAAAACACCTACATAGGTTTTCATGAACCCAATTTTGCACGTCACACTAATTTTCTAGGGTGTCTCCTAATCTGGTTTCATTTATCATCCCAATAAACCTTGTGACTTTCAGGGTTAGCCGTGAAATCCTATCCCTAGACCATTTGCTTCATCCTGTTCTCTTACTCTGTACACTGTGCCAACAGTAAAAATGCGCCATAGCATGCTTGTTTTGTTTTTTATTGCCAACACCTCACCTCCTCTTACTAATGCTGGAAAATGTCTTAAAGGTGGCACTGCTACACTGTGAGTGGGAGAAAGACCAAAACGACCGGGACACTAACCAATGATGGAACAAAGGTCCACAAGGTGGAAGAAGTTCAGTATGCATCATAAATGTAATAAGAGGACACTTACAATGCAGAAAAGGATAGTTTAGGGAAGTGTAAAAGACCCTGGCACCTGCAGGTCTGACCCCATTCCCATACTCCTCGATGTAGAGGATGTGCAATTAAATATGCATCCATAAAAATAATGTGTACCTCCTCAGGAACACTGGTGCCAATGAGCAGCTGGCAGCAGAGATCAAGAAGTAGGGAAAAACATTGGGGGCACTGGTAGGGGATAGCTTTTTTGCTATTCCCTGTAATGTCATGGAAGAACACATGCATGAACAACTCATGGCTTCGGCCTCAGCCTTTGATGCCTCCTACCCAGGCACTACCAACCTTTAGCTTGTAATGCATTCAGGCCCACAACACAAACCCATCCTTTACCCAGCCTGCCCACAGAAAGTAACTGGTGAAACCAGTGGCAGGAAGGCAAAAACCCCATGGTACATTTACTCTTGAGAGCATCACCCATGACAGCTTCCAACCCTCACATCACGCCCCTTTGAACAGGTCGTGAGAAAACCAGTTATTCTGGTTCATCCTTGTACCCTCTGCCATGAAAGAATAGTCCACAGATGTTGCCCCATTCTCCATGGAAGAAGAGCACAGGTGGCTCATTCCTCGACTACTTGTTGAGAACTATTGCTTCAGAGGATGAGCTAGTCTTTGTTAGCGACTGCAAACAGTCTCCTAGTGGCATGGTCTGCATTCTGTTCAAAGGTTTGGTTAGTGTTGAGCAGTACTAGCAATGGTTTAAAACAACTTTACATCAATGACTCATTCTGCCTCGTAATCTGAGGATCATTATACGCCCATGGTCCACACATAGCTCATAGTTCATCAAAGCTAGCACTGCAGAATAAGATACACAAAAGTGCTTGAGAATGGAAAGGCTGAATCTGTGCCCTTCTGTTACAGCTATCCTCATCAGTGACTATCCCATCATAGGGGGTCATAACGAGATGGCCGGTAGCCACGGTGCTATTAGCACCATGGCTGCCTCCAATACCGTGTCCGAGTGCGGTGTTGTTCAATGGGGACTTACCAGCCCATTCCAACCCTGGAAGGACCGGTAAATCCCCATTGAACAAACCATTCCCCATTCCCATTTCAGCCCCCATAGGGCTCAATGGGGAGGGCGATAATAACGGGCTCGCGTCTAGCAAGCCCGTTATTAGCGCCCTGGTCCCTTAGCGGGACCCGTAAGGGACGTGTGGTCAGACCACATGTTCCTTACGTTTCTCGCTAAGGGACCTCGGAATTGGGCGGTAAGGGATTACCGGTACCGGTCTTCTTACCGGTGCCCGGTATCTCCTACCGCCCAACTTGGAATGAGGCCCTTAGTCATGTCCAGCTCTGCCTGAAACACGTGGCTTCAGTCTTCAACGCACCCCTGCTACATAACTACTACAGCACAATATTATACCCCTTAAACCATTTTATGGTAGTGTCAAGATGCAAGGTATTTAAATTATCTGGGTAGTTATTAATTGCTAAATTTATGTGGAGTCAATAAATCCTAGAAAAGCATTAAATTAAACATTAAAATGTTTCGTCCTCTGTGTGTGCGCTTGAATCCCTGGGGTTGGGTTTATGGCAAATCAAAAAAGGAACAGTCACTTCACATTAGATGTGACCTTCAAAATCATAATCAACATCTAAAGATACAGAAGTGTGGAAAAGTCCCAGTCAGTGCCCCCACAACCCTGCTACATTCTTTGTTCATGGGTTTTGGAGATGCCCTTAAAAGCCCCATGTGGAGCAATTGACATTTACTAAAACAAACCAACATCCTATCCTGGCATAAGATGGGAACAAACTTTAGTTCCTCTACAATCAAGACAATGGGCCTCATTACACGGAAGGCGGTAAGCCATGGCGCAATTAGCGCCATGGCTTCCGCCGGTACCTTACTGGGTCCGCCTTGGTGGATGGCGGAATTAGCGCCATATTCCAAGGTGTGTGGGGGCGCTAATTCCGCCATCCACCATTGCCCCTTCACCATTGCCAGTCAGCCCCATAGGGCTCCATGTTAATGGTGAAGGTGCTAATTACGGTACCGCAAATTGCGGTACCGTAATTAGCACCAAGGTCCCTTTGCAGGTCCCGTACTTAACGCCTGTAAAAACCAGGCGTTAAGGGAGGACCTGCAAAGGGACCTCGTAGTAAGGCGGTAAGGGTTTACCGGTACCAGTGCCCTTACCGGTACCGGTAAACCCTTACCGCCTTCCGTGTAATGAGGCCCAATGGAGAGGTTTGGGAGGCTGGAGTGTTAACCAGCAAAAGCAAGACAAATATAACTGGATTAGGGAGGACAATAGGTGATTTAGTGAATCTCACACTTTTGTCTCTGGTGCTGCTGGTGGTGGCAACACTACAGAGTAGAGTGAAATCTCTCATTGACGATAAACTGCCATATATGTTATGCAAGCAGCTTTGTACTCTTTATAAGCTAAATCAAGCTTTGCAATTGAAAAGATCTGTTTTTTTGACACAGGCTCCTGCAGATACACACCGTGAGTGAGTCTCATTATGAGGTCGGCGGTAACCTGCCGGTGCTACGGGTGGGTTGCGCTGACCTTGTAATACCGTTATTTCGCCTGATATGCCAGTGCCACTGGGATATTACAAGTCCCTGCGACCCGGGATGTCAGGCGGCAGAGACTGTAAGTCCCCATTCCTGTGGAAAGGGGACACGGAAGCACTGGCACAGTTGCCAAGGGAAGATAGCTCTGTGGCAACGCACAAGTCATGGAAGCAAGACCACGCTGAGCAACGCATGCTCGAATTCTGGATCTGTGCTTGAAACCAATCTCAGGATTAAGCGTTTTTTTAAATAACCTACACTTGCACGATCCAAATGTACAAGGCCTAGTAGTTTCACCCCCCTCTGCCTTGCTGTGCCTTGAGACACATGTGATCAAGCACATAATTAATGACCAAATTAAATAAACCATACCTGCAAGGGTCAGGCATTCTCATAGTCTAGCGATCCGGAAAGGGTGCTGGTACGTTACTGCTGGCATCCTTATTTTCAGACCGCTAGACTTGTAATGATGCCAAGTGTCAGTTAACCTTCACTGGTGCCCAAAACACGTTCAAATCACCTTCAAGTCTTGCTGCAACAACTATAAGGCAGTCGCCCTCAAGTCACCCAGCTACCTCGCAAAGAAACTCAGCATCTCTGGCAGACATCGCACACCAGAAGCCAGGACACATTCAGACTTTAAATCGGCCACTGCAAAAAGGAAATGACCAGATAACAAGCCTTCTCTGCCTACGCCCGAAGGCTATAGAACCTCCTCCCCATCAGCATCAGACTTGCCCCCACGCTCTTACAATTCAGAAAATAATGTATCCTCCTCATCAACTAGGCCATCACGTCATCCCTGTGCTACCTGACTCAACAGATGCCACTAACCCTTCTCCTCCCTGCCACCCCATACAGCTGTTTCCCCCCTTTGTGACCCTTGGTTCCCTACCCCGGCTGTCTATATGGACTGTCGTGCACTCCATTATGCATCTGTACTGCTGTGTACTGCCGTAAAGCATTCCATTTGCTTCTTGAAGATGGATCCGCACTCATTAAATACCTTGATAATACAATTTATACCGTGAGCAGCTCACTGCTCTGTGCCAGGAGAAATGTTCACTCACTGGCTCCTCATCTGCATTTTTGTATTGTTGATGATGGGTTTGTGTGTGATTTTCTCTGGCCTTGCTCAGTTTTTTTTTTAGAGGAGACTGGATTGCAGTTTTGGGGGTAGTGATTCAGAATACAGACCATGATTGGCTTCTGCATTGGTAATTCTTGAAATCAATGGAAAGACAATTGAAAAGAGCACACCCTGAAACTTTAAAAGATCAAAACTAGAGATTAAGGCACTGACACCCACAGCTCAGAATTGGCTGGAAAGTAAACTGTGGTTCTGATGATTCTGGCTCAGTTTATAGCCTATAAAGCAAGCCCTGGGCCAGAGCTATAACATAGATTTCCACACTTTTCTAGTGAGAAGGCACAGCGTGGGAAAGTATAGCTGGCTAGCAGGTCTGGGCCAACTTGCTGGACAAGACTCATCGCTGGCTTTGATTATACAAAAATGAATATAAAGCATTTACCAGAGCAGAGCACATGTGTTCTTTGGGCCTAAAATTGGCACTTTGTCAATGTTTTCCAATTCTACTTGTTTTTCCTGGTTCTATATTGTAGGGGGCGGAATTATGTTTCTGTACTCATGTGTTCACATATGTGACTTTACATTGGGCCTCATTACGACCCAGGCGGTAAGTTACCGCCTGGGTCGTACCTTTACCGCCATGGCGTAAACTGCGTTTACGCCATGGTGGTTGGCGGATTTACCGCCCCATTCCAAGGTGAGTGGGGCGGTAAATCCCCATTTCCCATTTTACCCTTCCCCATTCCCATTTTTGCCCCATAGGGCATAATGGGAGTGGGGAAGGCGCTAATTACGCCACCGTAAATTACGGTGGCGTAATTAGCACCATGGTCCCTTAGCGCCATGGATTTTAACGCCTGCAAAAAGCAGGCGTTAAACTCACCATGGCGCTAAGGGACCTCGGAATCAGGTGTTAAGGGTCGGCGCCGTTTACGGCGCCGTTAACCCCTTAACGCCTGACTCGTAATGAGGCCCATTGTCTTAGATAGACAGTAGAGATCATGATATACTTTTGTAAAGTTAGGTTACAGCTACTCTCTTGAGCCTAGAAAATCATGTGTGAAGGCTGATCATACTGTCTATAAAAGACCCAGCTCTGACTTGCAGTCACCCTGGCCAGGATGAGTGAACCCACATATGCAGCTGTGGATGTAAAGTAGAAGGCCAACAGCAGGAGCTACGCTGGTTTAACCTGCTTTTTCATTCCATGGCTTAAGATTGTTTTTAGATAACTGCCCTTAGAAGCCGTAGGCTTCTGATAGAACTTGGAGCCTTTTACATGTAATATGTTTACAGTGGATGGAACAACTTCACCTAGCTACAGGCTCAGCAGTGCTGACAGCAGCACTGTGACTTTACAGTGTCATGTTGTAGATGGCTATACACATTTGTGATTGCTTGTAAGCTTTAGATCTCTAAAAGTACATAGTAGTATAGTGGAAGGCTAAGAGTGTATTTACCTGCATTCCTCCTAATACTGGTGCCTGCTTATTGTTTGAATGTACTATTTTAATGTCCATATACATAAATGCTAAACAAGAAACTAAGAGCATTCTCTGTGTGTTTCTGTTTATGAGTTGAAAGATGAACACTATTGCAAGTGTAAATCTATGTTGTTTGGAAATTATTTGTATTTACTTGTATTTGTATTTACTTTTAAAACAGGAAGGTCCAATTTAAACAGAGGTGACTTATAATAACACATTTACAGAACGCAGAGGCATTCCCTGGAAGGGTGGCTGGTACAATAACACAAAGATGAGGATAAGTGGTGAGACAGTTTATGAGGACGTGACCAAAGTGGAACGTAGGCCAGGGACAAAACAAAACAATCAAAACAAATATTAGAAACATTAACCCGGGGTGCAAACTGTAGAGAAGCACTGTGCAAATATCCCAAATTACATTATGACTTGACACTGGGGAGGAGGGTTGATGAGGCCAGGAAGGGAAGATGGGGGAGAGGCCAAGAGGAGTTATCTCTTTGACAAGTAAATTAATTTTCAACCAAGCTTTTTAGAGATCCATTGTTGGGCCGGCTTTGATTGTCTGTGGCTTTCATTGTGTTGGGCAACAGGCTCCATTGGGGCAAGGTGATTAGAGAGAATGAGCAGAAGTGATAGAAGGCACAGGGGAGCATGGGACTGTGAGGGTGAGTGCATAGGGGGATGAAGGTGGTGTGCAGACCGAGAAAGTGTCAGACAGGTACTGAGAATCAAGACCATTGGAAAGGAAGCAGTGGTGCATTGAAAGGAAACAAGCATGGTGTCAGTAGGTAGACGTCTGAGATTATCTGGTTAGGGCAGTGAAATTAAGGGCTTTTCTAAGAGGGATGAAGAAGTAGATAGGACGGCCAATGCAGAGGCATAAGCAGTTGTCAAGTTTGCGGAGCATTAGGGTGGAGATTTGAGATGTATTAGAGTGGTGCAGAAGAAATTGACACATTTTCTGAATGTTGAAAAAGAAAAGGAGGAGAAATGTCATTGTAATCAGCATTTAGCCAATACTGAAAGCCAAAGGACAAGATAAATCTTCCTTGGGAGGGGTGTAGAGGATGACGAGCAGAGCTCCAAGGGGGACGCCAACAGGGAGAGGGCAAAGGTCAGAGGTTTGAAAGTTTCAGAAGATATTAAAGGCCCAGCCTTCCAGATACAAAGGCAATCCAGTCAAAAGAAGATTTGTGAAACACAAGACCTTGAAGAGCTTCGACCAAGGAGAGTAAGATGGGTTAGCAATACCGAGGATGGTTGCTAATTTCATTAAGGAGAGGGAGAGGAGAAGTATTTGAGAGTAGAAAGGGTAGAGGGTGGTAGTGAGCGATGATAGTGTTTTCAAGTTTACAGAGTGTAGAGGAAAAGCAGTGAGCGTAGTCATAAGCAGAGAGGGAGGCTGTAATGGATATTGGCTTGGGAGGTGTGAGCAAAGATTGGAGGGTAGAAGAAAGTTTGCAGAGGTGATTGCGAAACGAGGAGATTAAGTTTATGAAGTAGGAAAGCTCAGATTTAGGATATTGGTCTGTGAATGTCTCCAGTACCATAGGTAATGAAACATGTTTATTTTGAGGGTCTGAATCTCAGAGGTGATCATGAGCTGAGGATAGGCATAGGCTGGTGTAAATGTGTGGGCAGTGTAGTGTTCGTCGAAGGAAATCTTGGCTGCATAGTCAAAATGAGAAGGCACATTTTCACTGGAAGATTCATAAATAGTGGAGAGCCAGGATAGGGGTCCTCACATGATCAGATTAAGGGGGACATGTCCTGCTTGTCTTTCCCCTTGGTAATTGAAGAAGGGAGTGGAAGAGTAGAGAGATGAAATGTTAAAGTGAACGATGGACAGATCAGAAGGAGATTGGGTTGGTGGAGGAGGAGAGCAAAGAAGAGACAAAGACATGGCCAAGAGAGCTCTCACTAGAATGGGGAGGCTGGTTTGGGATAAATATAAATATCATGTTAAAACCCACAAACGGCCATGGCATTCATTTACCTGTGTTACTGTAGCAGTTTTGGACCAAACTACCTTCATGTTCCATTCTGGATTTTGGGTTAATCCAGCTGGTGCATTCTGGTAGATGTATGTTGTCTATGAGGCCAAGGGCTGGGAAAGGCACATGACATACAATCACTTGCAACAAGCTGGAGAGCGCCTGATTGAATTCACCTGTTACAAGCTCCTGCAGGCTAAGCTACCAAGAGAGGGAGAAGCCTCAATACAACCCACTGGAGGGCTTCATACCCTTACTCTGAGTATTAACAAGTGTTCTATCAACTGCATTTACCTGGATCTCCTGCTTTATGCACATTTCTAACCTTTTCATGCTATCTTGCTTTTGGCTACTAAATCCTTCTTTCTGTAGCTGCTTTCCAGCTTCTGTCCTGTTTGCTGTTTAAGCAGACCCTTTTTCTGAAAGTATTTGTGCTGCCTTTCTGACTTTCTTCAAGAACGTGTTTTTGTGTGCCAGCTCACAGCTTTTTCCCCTATGTCGCTCTGCAATCCAAGTTTCTTGCTTTACTTGCTGAGACTTGTGTCCATAGTTTAAGTACCTTCTCTTTAGTGCAGATGAGTTTGCAGTGATGTCTTGTCTTGTCTATGCAGAGTTTACTGAGCCATGTACTCACTGAGTTGGCAGTGACTAGCTACTTTTCCCATGACTCATGTTTTATGTTTCGTGATACTCCGAGAAGGCTAGGTTTCCAAGTTTATGTGTGTCAACTTTCCTTGCCTAAATCCATAATACCCGTTCTAATTCTTGGTCCACGATTTCCTTTATGCCAGCATTAAATTGTGCCTTCTAGTTACTTCTTGTCTAGCTTCTGTCTACAGTTTCTGCTCTTTGCTTCTTTTCTCTGTCCTTGGTTACTTCTATCCAATCAGCTTTTCTGTCTTGATTACAAATTGGTCAACTGTTGTATCTCAGCTCTGTATCCGCAAACAGTGTGACCCATGGGTGGTATGCGTGGACCTTTAGCTCTGCCCCTTTACCCAAAATTAGTAAGTGCGTCTTTTGTCCATAAAGCAAGATTATTGTACAACAGCCGGGAGGGGGCTTAGATGACATGTAACAGTCAAACTAACCTGGTGTCCCTATACCACACAAAGAACACATATTATATAACAGTTAATACACTCCCCCAGGTACTGTTACAAAGGCATCCCCCCAAACATGATTGGTTGCCCTGCACAGAGAAATCTAATACCTACACAGTTCATTGGATATAAACATTATAAAACAATCCCCCAAAACGTATAATTACAAGGTTTACATTTTCAACACACCCCATCACAAAAACCTCTCCATATTTGGTTGCAGCCTTGCCTCTCAGTTACAAAATTACAGAATGTCTATTAATGACTCACACAGACCTGCCCTAAAAATACCTAAGCACATGCAGATGAGTGAAAGAAACATAGATTCCATTTGACCTATTTGTGTTTGCTAACCGCATTGCACAAACCTAACCGGTGTCTGATTTTTATGAATATGACTCTTCCTATTCACGTGAGTTCCGCCCACTCTCTGACAACACAATCGTGATCCTGAAATGTATTACTGATCTCTGTAAGTGCCCTGAGTGAAGCCATCTGTTCAAACAACCCCACAGGTTTCTCATTTGCCTATTCCTTAAAACAACGAGCTCTCCTGTTTACCAGAGATCATATCTTCTCTTCGCCCTCCAGCACTTGAGCCATCTAAAAACTGACTGTAACCACCCTATTGACCAGCTTACAAAACCTGTTCCCTGACTGCTGAAAGAACTTTTTTCATGATTTGCAAAAACACCCCTCGATACATAGAGCAACCACACCTCATATATTTAATATCTTTTACTAAATTTGAAAAAATACTTCCCATGCTTGTATACCATTATGTGTGCATTCTGTAACTATTATGATCTCCTCTCATTACCGCCATTCATACAGCTAAACTCAACGTGCACATATTGTTTGCCTGCTTCACCTGAGCATGGAGGGGCCTTCCTTGTGACAATGTTTCATTGTTATGTTTCTGCGTGCCCCAAATCTACAAATGTATTGCATCTACACAAAATAACACAAAGTAACCGAAATGTAACACTTATCCCATTTGCCATAATTATTGTAATATTTGTAGCAATTTGCAAAAGTGACAGAAATGACGATGAAGATGTGTCCACCCCCAAGTCAGTGGTATGGCGGCGAAGTACAAACCTTTCCAATTACCCAACATTCTCCTCTTTAGTTAATCCATTAACTAACACACCAATTTCCAAATCATCAATCTCAATATTTCTATGGAGCAAATCTTCACAAATGTTTTTCCCATAATCCTCTGCTGGACAACCTCAATTTGACTCATCATTAGTTCTGCAATCTAGCCATTGTTCTACACATTCATTCCAACCTGGGGAAGGCTGGAAACCCCCCCTTCAATCATTCCATGATCAGTTTGAGTACCCATGTGAAGAGAATTGGTCCTATACCTAGCCTCAGACGGGGTTACAAGAAACATGGCGAGTAACATCAAAGACATAACTGACAAGAGCAAAAAAGTGCCAGAGAATAAATCAAAGCAGGTGAAAGTACTGTTAAGATTATGCTCATCCATGACGGCATGCAAGAGAAAAGAGAGTCCAAAAAAAAGTCTGTAATTCCTACCTCCTAATTGTTTGAGCCAAAGTGCCGTTATCCGAGTCATTAGGAGGCTCATATGTGCAGCGAGTTTTGCCCAATTTATGGCACACCCCACCCTCCAAAGCTGTTACTAGGCCCAAGATATAGCGATTCTGCAGGACTACAAGATACAAAGCCCTAAGTTCTTCTTTGATGGCTCTGAATGCTAACACAGAGGAATTGACAAAAAATAGCAACTCATAAGATCATTGAATAGTGTTTAGTTGCGGGCTGAGAAATTCACCATAGCAGTGCTCCGCCTCTTCCTCATCACATGAGCTATGAGTTGTGTTGAGCCTCTGAGTGCCACACCCAGCAGAGTCAGCAGAGTCTTGGGAGTCTTCTGTCTTTGTTTTTTTGTGAGGAACTTTTCCATTGCTCTTGCCTGGAGGCGAAGCATACCTACTGCACGTGCCATAAGACCCCAGACTCTCCGCGAAGTCAGCAGATCTTGGGAGTCTTTGGAGGAGAGGTGGAGAGACTTGCCATAATGGGAGACTTGCAACTCCCAGCTTGTCCTAAAGGAAGGGGAAGAGTACTTCAACATCCTTTGACCCGACTACAGTTATATCGTGGAGCGAGCAATTCACTGCTAATCTTGGAAGTGGCTCCTCCCCTCAGTCAAGTAAGGTTGATTCCTGATACTAACACCATGTCTAATATTAACACTTATTCTGTTAATATGTAACATCGCACTAGAACCTGTGCCAACCATAATTTCAATGGGCTTTGACATCACCGAGACCCATAATCATCGAGAATATGAAGTCAAACAACCTAATTCAGACCCAAAGACCTGCCTGGATAGATCGCGAAATCAAGCGGTAATGCACAAAGATTTGAAAAATCTGCAATTTGAGAATGACGCTAGCTGAAAGAATGTCCTCAATGTAAAAAATAAAACACAACAGCAAGATGTAATAAGAATTCCCCAAGTGATCGTAACAGGGGAACCCATCAACATAACGTTTGTACATGAGGGAGCCACACTTGGAGGAGATTCTACATCATCCTCCTTACATACATCAAGTTGGGATTCTACTGACTGAAGCTGGATTTCGAAAGCCGCAGCTGTTCAGAATCAAAGCTAACGTTGCAAACCGGAACCCAACGAATTTGCTCAAGATCGGATGTTGGAACACACGTGCATTTGCACATCTATTTCAAGCGAATTGGCTGGGAGGCCTGCACATAGCATGCTTGCAAGAAACTTGGCTTGTAGAGTGTCCAAACGTAGAAGGATTTGAAATTGCCCTAAACCATGCAATCAAAAAGACCATGGGTAGGCTCATGGTGGGCCTCATGACGTTTGTACAAAAGCAGTCTGGCTATAAAATTCAAGAAGCAAATAACATCTCGCCCTATATTAAAAAAATACTATTGATTGCGGGAGGTGAAAAAAAGATTGTACAAGATTGTCTCTCTGTCATTAACATCTACTGGCAACACAATGTAAATAGCACACTAGCATTCAATGATCAAATTACATCTATAATAGACAAAATCCATGAGTCAGAACCAGTTCCAAAAATCTTAATATGTGGAGACCTAAGTATCAATTGCTCGGAGTTATCTAATACACGACACGGAAACGTGGCTACAAAGAATGCAGCTGAGCAATGGTGCTCCGAAATGGAACTGAGAAATATACACATCTTAAATGGTAACACCAAAGTCGACATACCAGCAAAAGCAACCTGGAAGAGACAGTCACAGGAAAAATGCTAGATTACTTTTTTGTTTCTGAAGTACAACATATGCCTGTCAAATCGCTACATAGAGTGCTAAAATTGGAAAGCAATCACAATCTAGTACTGTTAAGCATGGATGGCCTACAAAATGGTTTTAATCGGATATGCAAGCATGAAATAGTCACATTGAGTAGAACTAGACTCAGATTGACTGAACATGACGTTAAAACCATCAATAACGCTTATCAGAAAGACTGTGGTCAACTGGAATACCAACATGTACTTGAACATTTTGTGGAGAAGAAAGAACGCTTGAAAAATCATGTATTCAGCAATAAACACGCATTTGATCTCAATATAAAGAAAGAAAAACACAAGATGAAATCTGAAATCAGAGCATGTGGAAAACCATACACAATTCAAGATGCTGCAAATATCAAAAAGATAAAACAGTCATATAAAAACTCGCTCAAATCGCAAAGATCCATCATATTACAACATAATGCAGAATTAATGCTTTCAAAAATGCGAAACAAAAACGCATGTGAGTTTTGGACTTTGATCAATGAACAAGAGGGCTCACAGACTGCTCTTCAAACAAACATGGTGACTGAGAAAGATTGGCTGAGCCACTACACCTGCTTTATAAGAAGAAGGGAAACTCTGTAGATCCCACATTTCTCGCACTACACACGTGGGACTTGAGAATTGAGAGATCTGAAATTCTAGAAATGATCAACAGAATAAGCACATCTCACGCCCCTGAACCAGACGGCGTAACCAACTTCACATTAAAAGAAAATCCACACGCCTGGGCAGACGTCTGCTACACTCTCTTCAAGAACATCGCTAGGGCGTGTGCAACACCAACATCCTGGAAAAGTGCAATTATCGTACCAGTATTCAAAAAGGGAAATAGGGCAAACCTAAAAGACTATTGCCCGAATGCACTTCTGGACGTGTTGAGCAAGATCTACGCCACGCTACTGCAATGCAAGCTTTTAGCTTGGACCTTCATGAGCAAGCACAGTGACCAAAGACAAACTGGTTTTCGTTAAAGGAGTGGGGTGCAGTCTAAACCTCTTAATCATCAACATCTTGAAGATGGATGCCATAAGAATAAGAAATAAGATCTACATGGCCATAGTCGACCTATCACATGGTTTTTATAGCATTGATCGGGAGATACTATGGTAAAAAATGATCATGTGGAAATGCCCTGCAAGTCTTTTTGTGGCTATAAAGGAACTTCACGTGAGCATGGAAATAAGAATCAGATTGGACCGTTCTGGATGGAAAACTATCGGATCCCGTCTGGACACATTGTGGAGTAAAACAGGGATACCCTCTAGCCTCTATTATCTTCGTTTTGTTCATTTCCGACATCGATCAAACCATTGAAAGCACTACATCCTTCTCGCCTAAACTAAATGGATCTTGCATAAATCTTCTCTTGTATGCGGACAACTTAATACTACTAGACTCAACTCCAATTGGCCTCCAAAGAAAATTGATCGCACTGGGGCAATACGTGAGTACCAATGGTCTGAGCATTAACATCGCAAAATCAGCAATACTTGTACTTGAAAATCTGAGAGGTACAAGAAAGCGTCAACAGCCAAACTTTCAATGACATCTGGACGAAATGTTGTTAAACATCCCGATGAACACACGATACTTGGGAATGCAAATTAACTCCAACATAAACGACACCCTGTCGGTTGAAGGAACTAAATAAAAATGTTATCAATTGTCAATTGTGGGCAGGACAAAGACTGATATGTTTGGGATATTTCTTCTCTGTGAAAGATAGTGAGCTAAAGACTCTGGGTAAGTCTCTTGTAACCAGGACTAATGTCTGGCAGAGGGACTCCCAGGACCCCCCTTTTTAATTAGCATATTTAAGTAACTTTGGGTCTCACCCTAAGTTACTAGGGGAATCCAGACGTGGACCCCTTGCTCACTATTCTTAGAGAGGCACAGATCCACCCTACTGATGAGGTCCAACCAGACCGAAACACATGTCTGGGGTTTCTGTTGGTACTCTTGTTCAGAGGAGAATTGCCTAGCATTTCGGTGCTGGACTGCCCCTGGGCAGGACAAAGACTGATATGTTTGGGACATTTCTTCTCTGTGAAAGATAGTGAGCTAAAGACTCTGGGTAAGTCTCTTGTAACCAGGACTAATGTCTGGCAGAGGGACTCCCAGGACCCCCCTTTTTAATTAGCATATTTAAGTAACTTTGGGTCTCACCCTAAGTTACTAGGGCAATCCAGACGTGGACCCCTTGCTCACTATTCTTAGAGAGGCACAGATCCACCCTACTGATGAGGTCCAACCAGCCCGAAACACATGTCTGGGGTTTCTGTTGGTACTCTTGTTCAGAGGAGAATTGCCTAGCATTTCGGTGCTGGACTGCCCCTGGGCAGGACAAAGACTGATATGTTTGGGATATTTCTTCTCTGTGAAAGATAGTGAGCTAAAGACTCTGGGTAAGTCTCTTGTAACCAGGACTAATGTCTGGCAGAGGGACTCCCAGGACCCCCCTTTTTAATTAGCATATTTAAGTAACTTTGGGTCTCACCCTAAGTTACTAGGGGAATCCAGACGTGGACCCCTTGCTCACTATTCTTAGAGAGGCACAGATCCACCCTACTGATGAGGTCCAACCAGACCGAAACACATGTCTGGGGTTTCTGTTGGTACTCTTGTTCAGAGGAGAATTGCCTAGCATTTCGGTGCTGGACTGCCCCTGGGCAGGACAAAGACTGATATGTTTGGGACATTTCTTCTCTGTGAAAGATAGTGAGCTAAAGACTCTGGGTAAGTCTCTTGTAACCAGGACTAATGTCTGGCAGAGGGACTCCCAGGACCCCCCTTTTTAATTAGCATATTTAAGTAACTTTGGGTCTCACCCTAAGTTACTAGGGGAATCCAGACGTGGACCCCTTGCTCACTATTCTTAGAGAGGCACAGATCCACCCTACTGATGAGGTCCAACCAGACCGAAACACATGTCTGGGGTTTCTGTTGGTACTCTTGTTCAGAGGAGAATTGCCTAGCATTTCGGTGCTGGACTGCCCCTGGGCAGGACAAAGACTGATATGTTTAGGATATTTCTTCTCTGTGAAAGATAGTGAGCTAAAGACTCTGGGTAAGTCTCTTGTAACCAGGACTAATGTCTGGCAGAGGGACTCCCAGGACCCCCCTTTTTAATTATCAATTGTCAGAGCAGGCAGCCGCAATTAACAAAAGATACAGCAGATACTCCCTGATGCCAGTTCTGGCCTTTTATGAACAAAAGGTGGTCCCCCCACTAATCTTTGGTGCTGAATGCACATTAGGTTGCCCAGAGGAATTGTGGAGTGCGCTTGAGAATATCTTTTGGACTAGAGTGTTGAATCTACCCAAAGGAACGCCTAGAACTTGTATCCGACACGAACTTAGCTTAACATCCATCAAAGCTCAAGTGTGTTGGAACATGCTTTCTGTGCACAGGAAATCAACCATGAAAGAAACGCCTGTACAATTCAAGATCTTGCAAAATACAGGCCATGTCAACGAGAACTCGGTCTTCACGCTATGGGCAAATTGATGTAGAGATCTAATGTCTGAACTTGACATTAACATAGACACACTACATTCAAACCCAGACCTTGCCAAAAAAGCGCTATGGAGACGAGATTGGTGTATGACCTGCGATCAAAGAATAGCCCATCGTATAATGGAAAGTGTTCCTTATGATAAAAGAGCTCTTAATGAAATTCAAAACTTCTGGAAATTATTTCCAGACTTACATCGTAGAAGAACATACATGAAGTTTTGATTAAACTTGTTTAAAACGAAAGAAAGAACAAGTACCTGGTCAGGGAAAATAATTTGATTGATCAATGCAGACTATTTAAATCTGATGAAGAAATATTGAAACAGCAGACGTTATTTTGCCCGGCAATTTGTCACGAGAGAACGAAAACACTTAGGAAGTTTCATATCGAAGTGTCCAACCTTAAGCGCTGAAGACTGGTGGCAGCTAATGTTTGACGAGACTGACAGGTCCCTAACGTTATCACTGACTTTTTTTATAGGAGAAATCTTGTCACGCTTCGAAACCTTGGACGAGGACCTGTAAACAGAAACCATTTCAGCGTTAACCTGAAAATTACAAGTAATCTGTAAGAAGCCTTATTGACTGTAGATGCCATTAAAATGGCCGGGAACACTAGAACCTAGTATGATCATAAGTTGAAAGAAACTTCATGTGAATGTGAAAATGTATTTTAAAGGTTTGTTATAAACCATAAAAAAGTAAAAAAATAAAAAGCAACTCATAACGGGTTATCTGAAGCCATTTTGCATTGACAGAGGATTACACGCCTGAGGCCAATAGAGAGGAGAGGACATCCAAGGTTCAGTATGGCTAAATGTGTAAGTCACTGGATCTTTTCAGGTTTCTCAGGCTCCTTGAGCCATGTCAAGAAGTTCACATATTCTTTCCAAACATTTTCACATGCCGAATTAGTTTGTGCCATCCCTTCTTCAGAGAGTCCCACCATGCCTTCTGCCTTGCAACTCATTACCCCTTGCTCCCATTTGTTGTTCACATTTATCAGACCATCGAGGTTAAGCTGCACACTTTGCGTACAACAAACATATTTGCGATCTTCCACAGATGAAATTGAACATTCTTTGTTGATCAGAAAGGCAGGAGCTGCTACAGATTGCCCCTGAAACTGCCCTCGAACCCTGCATAGGGCTAGGTGCACCAGACAATATCTGCCACTTCTACCTAATCAGGAATAAATAATCTAGGGACATCATAGTTATGAGGAATGAGGGAGTAAATGTAACATGACTCAGTTACTCTCCCCCTCCCCACTCTCTTCATGTGTTGGTACCATATATTATCAGCTGCAAAACTGTGTGTGTCATTTAAAATTTCTAAAGTCTCATCAGAATCATCAGATGCAAAATCAATTTTGAAACTTTGTGTATCCATTGTACCCAAATATCCCAATGTTTCCTCCCCCTGTACACATTTTTTGTCCCACACATAAAAAGAAAAAAGAAAACTACTCTATAATTTGCTGAATACATTGTCCTTCTACAATCAATTCTTACTAAAGCAATTCTACATTTTAAGAGAATCTTTTAAAACAATTCTCGGGTTTCATACACTCTCCTCCCCACTGTCAGCTGGAACGAAGCGTGATTCCTTAGATTCCACTTAACTTAATTATTAGTCGACTCCTGTTCCTCAGGCATAAGTGGTAGCATACCGGTGACCCTCCAAACATCATGGAGATGTACCCATACTTTAATGCCATCCACTCTCACAGCCGTAGGAGTAGAGAAGATGACCTTATGGGGTCCATGGAATTGACTGTCATTCCAGCGACAGACAAAAGAATGAGCTAAGACCCTCTTCTCAGGGAGCAACAATGGATGCTGATGCTTGTTTGGTCCCACGCCACCTTAGAACTTGTTCTGCTGATGAGATGCAGTAACCTGTGAAGACACAATTCTGACACTCTTGGTTAAAGCCTTAAGATAGTCCCCAAATCCATTTCCCAGACTGTCTGCTGACTTATGGGCATAAGTACCTATGTGTACAGGTCAGAGAGGTGGAAAACATTCTATGGCCCATCACCACATCAGGGAGACTAAGGTGGTGATCTTTTCCAGGATTAATCTGCAGTTAAACAATGCCAATGGAAGGCAATATAACCATGACTTATGCAAATCTGAACACATTTTTGACAATTGAGTTTTCAACAAGCCATAGAAACTCCACAATCTCATTGGCCTGAGGGTGGTAAACCAAACACACCCTGTGCCATATCCCCAAAAGTGAAGTAATGTTAGTGAACAAAGCATTAAAGAGGTGATTCCCATTATCGGACCTTAACACTTCACAAATTCCCCACCATGGACATACCTCCCTCACCAAGAATCTGGCCTCTGATTTGGCATGAGGGTGTGTGCAGGGTCCAGCCTCAAGCAATCGGGAAAATTGACACACACCCACAATTAAATAACGATAAGTGCCGCACCTCTGTACCATATCAATTAAATCAACATGTAATTCAGTACCTGAAGGACCTGAAGGTTGGGGTATAACCCCTTTCACTGCTCTCATAGTATTTCTTGGATTCAATGCCTTACAGAGTGTGCAATTACCAATAAACCTACTCACCTGCTCAGAGAGGTTGGGGACAAACCTCCAGAATCCTCCAGAAATTCTGCTCCAACTTGTCGCAGAGGAATATGTGCCGGGAAATGCAATTGCTCCAGAGCCACTAGAAGCAGCTCTACGGGCACCCCAATCTCAATAACCATTTCACCTGCGTCTTCGGGATCCTCGGACAATTGCTCATTGGACACGTCTAATAACAGTGATGTCGGATCAATACACAATACAATGTGCCATTTGCCTGCTTCCTCATCGGTGCCTGAAAGAACCACTATGTCCTTCTTCACAACCACAGCTTTTAGAAGAATGGTAACAATAGTCTCTGGTGTTATGTGACTCGGCAGACCTGAACAAAAATTCTAGGGGTATCCGCCATATCTGATCTCTTATTCCAGGTAACCAACTTAGCACTATCTTTACCCCATACAAGAATAATGCAGAATGTACTGGCACCCCCTAATCGTGCTGTCACTGCAATACATGGGGAGAAGCTCTGTTTCTCTTAATGGGTACGTACAATCCCGGAGCTGAGCACACTATGCAATCCTTTGAAAACGTGATCAACATTTTAAGCTTGCTCAGGAGGTCCCTTCCCAAAAGGTTTGCCGGAGTATCTTTGCAATATAACGTGGGAGCAGATAATGTTTTTGATTACCTACCTTGAAATACAAATCTTCAGTGTATGGAACCGATAGGACAGCCCCAGAAAATTCCTGCATGTCCAATGCTTTGCCTGATACGGGAAATCCACCTTCTTTAATTCAGGATTGCATGGCTCCTGTGTCGACCATGAAATAGAATGTCCATTTAACTGCTTTTACACCTATCCGGGGTTCCTCTTCCGGATATATAGTAACCAATAGAATTGGACACATCAGAGATACCTGTGGGCTGGCCTATTCCTGATACATTTGAGCACTAAGATGCGAAAAAGAGTTTCCATCGAGTACACTTGTTCCAGTGTAATGGGTAACTGTCCTTTTCGCAAGAGGATTCTTCTCCCAAGCCTGTACTGGCTGACATGATCAGGCGTGAGTCTGTGTCATCCCAGTTCCCGGTTTCGGATCAACCTGGACCTGCTGCAACAGCACAGAGATCTGGGCATAGGCCCATATTTGGTATTTGTCTGGAGGGGACTTGCGTTAAAATACTGTGGTCGACTTCGGCAATCCTGTGAAACATGCCCCATTCTTCCACACACCCAACACTACACTCCATTCATTCCTCCATACCTCCTCTGACAGGCCCATTATACTGGGCCCCTTTCCTTCAAATCTGCAAAATGACCCGATGCCTTGTGAAAATCCTACCCTGTCCTGTGGAAATCCTCTCATCGGTCTTGGTCCAGGTACATACTCGTCTGTCCATGTTTGTCCCATTCCAGAGTCTATTTGTCCCTATCCCAACTGTCCCTGCTGTCCCTCTATGGGGCTGGTTATCATTGCCCCCTCTCAACAAATCTTTGGTCATTTTTTCTGGACCAGATTGGACTCAGCCTTTTGTGCATGGTTTGTATTCTCCTTTTCCTCTTCCTGTCGCCTCTTACAAAAATGCACAAGATGCGCCTATATCTGCTGCCAACTCTTCGCCTCCATTCCTATGACCTTGTCTAGGTCATGCTGTACTTCTTCAGGAAGTCCCTTTTTCACCATGTGATAGCCACATTTTTGTCCCATGCTTGTCCTGTCTCTGCTCTCTACATCTCCTGAATCAACTGAATGTGGGCAGTAGCATCCTCGTCTAACTTAATTGTTTTTGGCAAAAATGGAATTTATCTCTGGTATATAATGATACATTATCCTCAGTGCTCCCAAACATTGTGCCCTATCATTATCGAAAACTGCTCCATCATGGGTATTCATGTCTAATTGAATTCCCAGATACCCCGCTTTCTTCAACAGCTCATCTGCCCGTTCCCCCATCAAGGCCATGAAACGGTTTTTGAAGAAAGCATCTCGTTTAGGTTATTCCGGTCCATGTGTGACCACGTGACATAATATGACCTCTCCTGTCCCTTCTGGAGTAGAGGGTATTGAGTCACTTTTGCGTTTCGTATAGCTTCCCCCATCTGCCCACGGCCTCTCCCTACATCCATGTGGACCCCATGGTACATCCGAAGACCCCATGGCATACTTTGCAGAGTTCTTACTAGAAAGGGAGGCATAGCCTCTGCTTCCTGTCCTCTTTGCTAATTTTCTGTTTCCCAGTCATCCTCCTCTGCCTCCTCTTTCCCTTCTATAACATCCCCTGATATTTGTGTTGGGACAATCACACCCTCAGGGCTGCGGAAGCAGGCCATCACTCTTCCCCTTTTTTCTAACTCTGCGTCTATAGCTGTGCTTACTCTCTTTTTGACAGATTTATCAAGCCATACGAGAATCTGACCATTTCTCCAAGACACGCCGCTATCAGCGTCTGTTATGGAAGAATGTATGTGCCTTGCCCAACTGGCCGAAGATGAAGTCTCTCAGAGTTTAAATAATGAAATTACTAAGGAAATTACTCCATCAAAGGATAAACAGGAAGAAGCCTAATGGTAAAATAAAAAAAGAGAACAAGGAAGGAGGAAGAGCAAACATTTGCACAAAGAGATACGTTCCTAGAAAGGAAAAAGGCCACAGAGTCTCATACAGTGAACAGTGAATGCTTTATTAGAAATCTGAAAATGTTTTTTTTGGATGAAACAGAAAAGCATAACTTGAAACGCTGGGGTCAAGCAACGACCGGAAAACAAAACTGGCTGAGGTGGGAACAAACAAGAACATGGATGAGGCTACTCCAATTATTACTAAAATAACAGTGAGTAGCCAAACTGACTTTCGGGCTCCCCCCAAGAAAATTGCCCCAATCTTCTCAGCTTAGGCCCAAAGGCAATAGAGTTGGAACGGATTTAGAAATCCTGCAAGAAGCTGAAATTGATAAAGGAGATGATTTAAGATAAAATAGTTGGTCTATAGAGGATAGGTGCAATGGAAAGTTACAGCCTGAGAAAGATGTGCCAAAAAACATGAAGCCTGCTTTTCCCACCTTTCAACCTGTAACATTGAAGGGCATTGCAATCTCCCTAGCAGCTAAGAACAGCTCCAATAATGCTTTAAGCCTGAAGATTTTTCTATGTAAAACTGATGACAACATGCAACATAACCCTCGTCCAGTTATACTTGGAGAAATGAAATCAATGAATCTACTAAATACTTGACATCAAGTGATATTGATCGAGTTAGCTTTCCGGCTTATCCAAATACAAATATCACTGAACTCTCGATGAAACAATGCTGGGATCTAAAGATGAATGGCGAAAAAGGGGATATATGATATCAAGAAACCCCGTCTGTAAACAATGCAAATGTATCAAATAAGGAGAAAGTGGAGAAAAATCGAATAAATCTGAATGAGTCTCTTATCTCGGGGGAACCCCGTACATATGCGAAATAGTTCGAGAAATCATAGCACAAGTGTTTCAGAAAATGGGTTTACCTGAATAGAAGCTCTAGTTAAACAGGAATTAAGATGCCTCTCTTGGAATTCAAGAGGGTATAATTATTTCTCTAGAGATACCCAAAGACTATTTATTTTTCAAAATTTTTATTTGATCTCTTTACAGGAAACCTGGCTGATTGATGTATTATGTATTAAGGGTTTTGCGGTCTTTCAACAACTAGCTAGTTATAGAGGGTGTGGACGCCCAAGTGGAGGTCTGCCATTGGTGTGTAGAGAAGAGGCTTTCTATGAATGCACTTTGCTGTCAAAAATCAGTACAGGGCCTTTTGGCAATAAGAATGCAGACCAGAGAAAATGGGAATATTACACACTGGGTTATGATAACATTATATTGGAACCAAATGATTATTTCATTGATGGCTTTTCTGCAATCTCTGACAGACCTGCTGCTGGTTGTCCTCTCTCAATTTCCGTCTGATGAATTGATAAACTTGGGAGATTTTAATAAACAATTCATTGCTTCAAAGTTATTGTCTCTACCCTCGAAAAGTCAAATACAAAATGGTTATATATCTGGGACGACTTTATGGCTGAATGGGACTTAACAATAGTGAATGGTAACGTGAAGGGTGATATTCCTTGTGCCCCTTCCTGGCAAAGAGGCTGTGCTTTCTTGACAATCGATTATGTGTTTGTTTCGAAAAATGTTTTTGATAAATGTCTAACATTTAATCTTATATCTTAATCTTATACAGACTGAAGATAGCGATCATGCAATGTTGGTTTTTGCTTTTAAAATTGAGGATAGTCCTCAAATTCCTCAATTGATCCAGCCACTAGAAGCTAATACAGGGGGTAATCGAGTGGTGAAGTTTGAAAGAGGGGGGTCAAACCCTCCCTGATAATTTGGGAAAGGCAATCATTATCACCATTTGACAGGGCAGTGTGAACCGAGTATATTAATTTTTTTGTGGTACTTCAATCCCCAAAAACAGGGAGTGGAAAGCCTTCAAAGAAACATAAACTTTTCTTGATAATCAAATCTACGAAAAAAATAGGCTAGTAAGAGCAGAAAAATACAACATTAAAAAAAAAACAGTAAAAGACTCTAAGGTATGCACTGCTCAATAAAAACAGGTGAACATTGCCTATAAAAGATGGGTAAGAACACATAGGTTCATGGTTTCTCATACAGTTGGTGAAGAAAAGCTGAAAGATGTCCCTTTGAGAAATTCAAAGAACTTCTGGGCTATTGTTAACTCAGCACACTTTCTAATTGATTCTCCACCGACCTCAGTTATTGAAGAAAAACCTTGGGTGGACCAATTTCTGAAGGTCTATGACACGGCAAACTCCCAAGTTTCCCATCTTTAGGAGGCTCAGAATGGGCGCTAGATTTTAAGTTCGAAGATATTGAGCGTCTGATAAAGAAATCATCTAACTTGAGGGCTCCTGGCCCAAATGGTCTTTCAAATTCAATTCTGAAGAAAAATCCAAATATTTGGGCAACAGCCTTTGAGATTCTATTTGAAAACATTCTTGACTCGCAAACAATCCCTGATTTGTGGAGAAATGCAATCATTATCCTGATGTATAAAAAGGGAGATCGTTTGGCTACGGCTAACTACTGCCCCATATAATTACTTGATGCAGATGGAAAAATCTTCCGATTCTTAGATGTATTACTTTATCCTCATGGTAAAGGCTGGTCCTCTGTTTTTTGGCACGTGGGTGGACCTCTCCCAGGCTTTTGACACCGTAAATAGGGACAAACTATGGTGTAAATTAAAAAACTGGGGTCTACCTGATCGACTGCTAAACATGCTCATTCATTTACATCAAGAGTCAGTAGTGAGAGTATGATTGGCAAAAATGGGACAGCTCTCAAAACCAATTAGGATAGAGAGGGAGGTCCGTCAAGGGTGTCTTTTGGCCCTTTACTTGTTCATTCTGTTCATCGCAGACCTGTCTCAATGGTTGATAGAGAGAGGGCTGGAGGCTCCAAAAATTGGGAATAAAAGAAAATGGACTGGCTGGCATGCGCCAACGACATTGTGATTTTAGACCACACTCAAGTCGGCCTACAGCGACTATTAACAACTTTAACTGAGTATGCCTTTTTGAATGATTTGATAATCAATCGCAACAAGTCGAAAATTGTGATCTTTAAACACCCACATAGAATAACTAGAATTCTATGAAAGGCATCTAAACAATTTGACTAGTCCTACAGCCAAAGAAGTGACCTATTTAGGCTCTCAGATTGCAGCCTATCCAACTATGGTCCATCTCCTCTCAATCACTGAGACCAAGTTGAGAAAGCTGTGTGCCCAAATGAAGATAATTTACTCTAAATACTGCAGATTTTTGTTGCTGCCACTAATAGCATTTTCTGTGGGGAAGGTGATTCCAACTATTACTTATGGCCTGGAAAGCGATCTAAAGGCCCTCAGTGTAAACCGGGCTAAATTGGAAGAGAAAATATGGGAAGATATATTCGTTTTACCAAATTCAATTCCAATTTCATGTGGCCGGTATGAATTGTGCCTTGGTTCATTGGTGTTAGTAATGGAATGGAAGTGGCTTAGTTTATATAGGCTAATTCAGTTACCTCCAAAAGCATCATTATTTGAAGAGGTTGCTTAACAAATGAATTTGAATGATAACCTTTTTCTAAGTACACTGAGACTAAAATTTAATAAACTATTAGATGTTGCAGACATATCGATAGAAATCTTATGTAGGTTAAAGAAGGTTAAAGAATCTGTTAAACACATGGACTGGATTAGAACAACAGATAAGATGGGAGCCGCAAAAATATCGGCTTCGTGGACTGAAACCGATAAACCTAGATATTTTCTCCCAGCTTACCTGAAGCAATCATTAAATCCAGGGGCTAGAATGGATTTCTTAAGATTTATACTAAGTCTGATACTTTCTTTGGAAATTCAACATATTAGAGATCCTATAACTTTCCCTACTGATGTATGCAACAAGTGTGAAGGTGGAGTAAAGCAAACTGTTGTCCATCTGCTATCAGGGACTTGGATTATCAGATTGAAAAGATTTTGAAGATTTGTCCAACCAGAGCGCTTAGGATGCCTTCCAGCCTTCCAGGCAGAATGAGTGCAGGAGCTTGGGTTTTGTAGGAACTTAATGTTAACTACGTATACAAGTAATATCAATTGGATCCTAGATGTTCTTACGATAGACCCATGACAATCCAATGGTAAGCCTATCAGGTTTTCCTGGAAAGTGGTTTCTAGTGCATTAAGCACAGATATACTACTTTCTCCAGAGCCTAGGATCAGGTACAGCATTATTCTGTCACGAAATCCCCCACAGCATCAGGTTGTCGTTTTGACCACCTATGTGGTGAAGGGTTGGGATGTAGGGTTGTTAGTAGCGGCATGCCCGATACAATTGTGCATGTCAATTGCCCAGAAAAGACCTCCAAACATCTCATAACAGCCTCTGAAGGGTGTTGTGGAGTCATGTGTCAGTGGCATGCATAGTAGGAGCAGGTTTTGTGTGAAGTACAATGAAAGTAAAGTGTCTGCTAAAACTCAAATGTCTGTGTCTCTCACTTTGTCATTTTGATTATTGTTTTCTGGGGCAAGTGGGTAAAAAAGGTGCTCCTCTAATGCGGATCACCTCATGACAAGTCAGCATCAGACTGCTTTCAACACATTTTAGTCATTTTAAATGCAGGTGGAAATGCAGGTCTTGGGAGGATAGCTCAGTGGCAACGTGTTTGCCTTGGAAGCAAGACGACAGAGAGCAACACAGGTTAAGATCCCCAGGTCCACGTTTAGAAACCTCTGGGTATTAAGTGGGTTATAAATAAATAATCATATATCATAGGAATTCAAGCTTGTCCCTGCATTAAAATCAGATGTGGGAGGAGAGACTGTAATATTTCTTGCTCACAGGAGAGGGAGGAGGCAGAGCGGGTTTTATCCTCATGTAGCACATATGATTCTGATCTACCTGTACTTATCAAGCAGAGTGAAGGTGTCCACCTGTTACTAATGTTCCACCTTTGCAAATTACTTAACCCTTAGACCTCTGCCCCAACTTAACTTCCCTCTTTCTGACAGAGCACAGTATGGTGCATTTCTGTCTCTGGAAAGTCTTGTCTGCAGGCTGATCAAAATGCTGCTAACACTGAGGAAATGTGGGTGTGGGTAGGAACTTCTCCTAGTTCCATAGAATTTGACCAGAGACACATGTGCATGGTGTGCTTCTTCCCCAATAGCAGACACATGTAAAGACTCTTCTTACATGATGATGGATGTGGTCTTCGTGGCTACCTGCTGCTGGGCATCTTCCTCTTTGCTCGTTCTCCTGATGCTCCACCTCCACTGATCCTCCCTCTGTGCACTCTGAACCCCCGGCCACTGCTTAGCCTTCCACATATTCTCAAGATCATCCGCATCTGTTCCTCACACCCAGTCAGCCTTCTCACCCTTGATGTATATTGATGGTCCCCGGAGCCATTGCATAACACCCTAGTAACTATATATCTATGGCCATCTGCCATGCTCTCTTTTTGCTCCATCAGTGGCTTAACACTTGCTTTACTAGCTATACAGTGCCAAGGGCTCGCCACCCATCAACCATGCCCACTTTCATAGAGAACTACAGATCCAGATGTACCTCCTAAGAAGAGTTTTGTCTATGTCACAGGCATGCAGAATAATTAACATCTACCACTTCTGCCTCACCACAATATATGAATTCACTGAAAGATGCCACAAGTGGGTTATGACGCAGCATCTCCTTTGATATACACTCAGTTCAGTCCACTAATGTTTATTCATAAATGCAGAAATGTGCATCAATGATACAGAAACACTACACATAATTAATTACCAGTAAAGAGCTCCTGCACTGTTCCCCTATCGTTTTAAAAATTAAAGTTGGAAAGGAACAAATGTGGGATGCATTGATGTTTGAAGGATACCTTCTAACTCAGTGCAACCATGGAATATGTATTGCAAAAGAGTGAGACATTACGTAGTTCAGCTTCACATGTGTCAAGGCCATCATTACAACTCAACAATAAATAAAAGCAAGCACATTGGTTAGACCTTATTGAGAGCCACAGCGTAATGTGTACAGCTTGTATATCTTCCCCCACTTAGCCAACCCCTGATTCACAATGTATTGCCTATAGAGGAGAGGGGGGTGGGTGTTAGGCAGAATCCTGTGCAGTTCACTTAGGGGGCACTACAGAAGATTAGGACTACAGGTGAGAGCAATAAATCCACTTTGGTATCAGCATGTACCACAAAGATTTAGTTGGTAGCTGTGGCTGAGCAGTCAGACTTATCTCAAGAGGGAGATGAGCAGTATTCAGGGTTTACACAGTAGGCCTCCAGTACTAGGGCACAAGGAAACACTGACCAAAGCTTTGTATTAAAAAGTATATATATATTTATTTTATACACGTCTAGTAAAACACATTTATCACGGTCATCAAGCAAGTTAAAATAAGTCACACAAGTTAAAATAAGTCACACACAGATATACACACTCCCTAGTTAAATTGTAAACCAAGTGAACCTGAGTGAAAACTGAGCAAAACAGCACAGTGAAAACCACACACAAGGGATACTCTAGCAATTTCTCACAAGGGAGAGAAAGCACAAGTTATACAGAAATATCATATTACACACCCTAGCAACACTAACATAAGTTTGTGAACCAGTTTAAGCAAGACAGTGCATCAGTATAGTAAATACTTAAATGAAAAACTGAACAAAATGACATTTCACAAGTTTTAAAAAGGGGAAGAAGTAGGTGCACCAACACAGTTCTAATTGAAAAGCAATCTAAAGAAGGCAGTTCTAACAAATGGAGCCAGAGTCAATAGGCCTGTGCCAGAGTCAGTGGTACAGGGCAAGGGCCCAGGAGCAAAAATGTTCTTGTAGCTGCAGTCAGGTCTTTGGTTAACGATTTTGAAAAGGTGGATGCAGAAGGTGAAATACAATGTTAAGAGAGAGGGGCGGCCAACCCAACAGGTAGGTAAAGGATTTAAAACATCTTTAGAGCTACCGTGCAGAAAGGGCGGCCTGGTCGGAACAATGTACCTTTAAAATGAAGAAGTGACTCCTGCCGTGGCGGTTGTTACTGGTAGTTCCTGCAGTTCGGGGGATCCAGCAAAGGAAGAGAAGCTCTCGCCGTGGAGGAAAGTTCGAGTTACTGCAACACCGGGGGTTGAAACCAGCACGGTGCTGCCCGACGAATAAAAGGTACGCTCCTTTAAATCGTGGTTTGGGTGGACGGGTGCCTGGCTATCCGGTCTCCAAGTACAGGGTACTGGCGATTCGACCAAGGCAGGTCCGGGAAGGCGATTGGCAAACTGGTTGGCCCCACCAGGTCAAGGGAAGAGGCTTATTTCAGATGAAGATTTTCTCTCATTGTGTGTAGAAAAGTGGTGAGACGCTGCAGCAGGGCTTCACCGGTGGTTCAGTTGTTGCAGCGGTCTTTGGCTTCTCTCCTCTTTGGCTTCTTAGTTCTAGTGGTGACGTCTTGCTCTTCCAGTCCTCAGGACCCTGCTTTTATGCAAAAAGATCCCCATTCATACAGCCTAGCTGTCACTCACACAGTGGAGTGGTCATCCTTGGCGGGAGACCCTCCAGCATATCAGGATAGAGTCCGACATGGGTTGCTGAGACAAACCTGTCCAGGGGTCCTACACCCCCTCCCACACAATGGACCCACCTCAGACTCAGTGGCGCCAAAAGGAGGGCTTCTCGGCAGAAGCCCGTCAAAAGGACAATCAAAGGATCCCCGGCCTGGGTTAGGAGTTTAGAGAAAGAAACGAGAAAGAAGTTATATTAAAGTTCTGGCAATTAAAACTTATCAGAGTAAAGTTAATATTAAAATACACCGGTGGCATTTTAGAGGCTGTCAGAAAATGTGGTAGCCTCAAACAATGGGAAAATCCCATAGGGAAATATTTGCGGTCGAATATTTATTGTAGTATTCAACAAAGGTAGCAGGCGCCCCTCTCTAGGAAGAACAAGGCATGATAACCTGTTCAGTGGTTGTTAACCATATTGAGAGTTCCCTTCCCAGCCATCTGCTTTTTGCTCACTGTACCTTTCACAGATGGGAAATATCTATTTACATATCAGTCTTTGTCCCGCCCACATCGGCAGTCCAGCACCGAAATGCTATGGCAATTCCTCTCTGAACAAGAGTACCAACAGCAACCCCACACACGTGTTTCAGCCTTGTTGGGCATCATCAGTGAGGTGAAGCGGAGCCTCTCTAAGGACAGTAAGCAGGGAGTCCACGTCTGGTTGTCTGGTTGCCCCCAGGTAACCTAGGGTGACCAATCCCAAGTTCCTTCAAATAATTCAACAAAGGTAGCAGGCGCCCTTCTCTCGGAAGAACAAGGCATGAGAACCTGTTCAGTGGTTGTTAACCACATTGAGAGTTCGCAGCCATCTGCTCTTTGCTCACTGTACCTCTCACAGATGGGAAATATCCATTTGCATATCAGTCTTTGTCCCGCCCACATGGGCAGTCCAGCACCGAAATTATATGGCAATTCCTCTCTGACAAGAGAACCAACAGCAACCCCATACTCTTGTTTGAGCCCTGTTGGGCATCATCAGTGAGGTGAAGCTGACCCTCTCTAAGCACAGTGAGCAGGGAGTCCACATCTGGTTGCCCCCAGGGTGACCAACCCCAAGTTCCTTCAAAGAATTCAACAAAGGTATATCAGATGCCCCTCTCTCGGAAGAACAAGGCATGATAACCTGTTCAGTGGTTGTTAACCACATTGAGAGTTCGCAGCCATCTGCTCTTTGCTCAATGTACCTTTCACAGATGGGAAATATCCGTTTGCATATCAGTCTTTGTCCCGCCCACACGGGCAGTCCAGCACCGAAATGCTATGGCAATTCCTCTCTGAACAAGAGTACCAACAGCAACCCCATACACAGCTCACCCATAACAATGGGAGAGCACACACTGCCCTTAGGAAGCTACACTCTTGTTTCTGGAGAGAAGATGTGTCCTTATAAACTAACATTCTGCTCCCAAACAGGGCCAAAGAATGCACATTAGCCAGGTAAATTGTAAGCATCGTAACTGCGTGCTGCCTTTCAAACATTTCTATCCCTGCAAGATTTTAGGATATTTGTGTAGCCTGTGTTGTGATGTGTTTTTTTTCTTTCTGGTTTTTTTTATCTGGAAGAAAAAATGGTTCAAGAGTCTACCTTCTCTTTACGCAAAACCTGGAATAAAAGAATAAATAATAATCGTCACTGGTGGTTTTGTCCCATTAAATATCACCACTCTTCCCATATAAAGGGAGGAACAGTAATGAGTGTCTGCAAGGCTTCCCCTGTCCGCATGATCATTCGCGTGAGGTCTGTGCATGAAGGTAAATGACCTTCCGCTACCCTAGACATAGAGCATTTGGGGTTGTGTTTTCCCAAGGGGGATTGCAATGTGTTAATATAGAGCTTAACCAGGAGAGGCACAAGCCAGCAGCAACCTTGCTGACCCCTCTTTGAACTGGGAAGGGACCCATGCATTTTCCTCTGATATGACACCTGACCAGAGGGTTGATCTGGCATGTAGGACGATGGAAAGAGGCAGCGTATCACAATGAATACACTTTATTTGAAGAGTAGACCAGAATTTATCTTGATTGGCAAATTCGAAACCCATAGTTAAATCTGTGAATGACAACAATGTAGCCCTTTCCTGGAGACCACATCGGTAGAGCCCAAGCTACAGGAGTTTAACAATTGCATGGTTGTGCCTAACCCCTGCTGAAATACATATTGTGTATCATCCCACAGAGGAGAGGCACTCAACTATACTTTAAGAGCAATTTCTAAAAGATGACCATTTCTTTTAAGCAATGTAGGCTTTGTATGTGACTTGTAACACCCCTTGAACAAAGGTCAAATATGAGGGAACATGAAGAAATGGTTAAAACCTCTAATACATTTTATTTGTTTCCATTCAGTATCCAGACCTTCAACCTTGTTTGACATGGTCTCATTTTGTAGGCACTGAGTAGCCATCACAATGGCTCCTTTTAATCTTTTCAATTTAACTTAATTTGTGAAGCCAAGGAAGGGTAAGGATCAATTCCGCAGGCCAAACACAAACATGAATGCACTTTTTCTTTTTTCATTGACTTAATATGAATTTAGATCGCTGCTCGTGAAACCATTAAACCACTGTAAAACCCTGTCTACGTCATGCCTGTATACTGCACTGTTGCTATTCATTGTACTTTCTGCTAAGTGAAAACTTATCATCTTGTGCCAGGCCCCAGAAATCCTATATTGAATGAGCAGGGCATGTTAGCAATTGTTAAATCACTTCACTTTTCATTGCATTACTTTATTTCAGCATGAAAAAGATTCTATAAAAGATTCACATAACAATAAATACCAGCATGTTTGCAATACATTCCAATAGAAGTTAAAAAAGAAAAACAATTATAGACATAAATAACAAAAATAAAATAACTAAAAATAACAAGAATAAAATCTACATAAAATCCAATACAATAAACATGTTTTAAAACAACACATCTTCTATAGTGATTTACAATTCTAATTTACCAGCTTGTTTCTCAGGGCCAAAGTTTGAGATCAGAACTGGAAAACAGCCCTAGTAGAATTGTAGGGAATTCCTCCACTCAATTTAGATAGGCCCCTGCATACTGCCTCATGCCAATCTGTCTTAGCGATGCATGGGCATGCAATACACCTGACTTTTCCAAATCGGTGGAGAATCCAGTTGACAATTATGCATGTGGCTGATGGGTTAAGCATGTGGTCCATTGGCATTGAGGTGTGGATGAGGCAGGCCTACATGTCTTCCCCATGTGTCATGTGTAATGTTGCAGCTGTGTTCCCATTGATTTAATCAGGGACTGTTGATAGTGGGGGGTGCATAACCTTGAATCATTTTTTAATGTTTGTGTATCCTGTGAGTGGCCAGACAGCCTTCTGGGAGATTTGGTGTACACCTTCATGATGGCACAAGGGACATGTTGCTGGTGTTGGATAAATGCATTGGGAGGGGGTGGGTGGGCAACTGTTGAGTTTCCTCATTGCATGAGCACATACATGACAGTGCAGAGGGACCTGGCTTCAAAATGGCAGTCAAATGAGACTTGATGCAAGGGACCAACGGGAGCACATGTGATGGAGCTATCATGCCATGGGCAGGCTTTTCAATAGCATGTATTTTTTAACTATGTGCTATGGACAGTTCACTTCCAACTTAACACGAGTGTGCCTGTGGTTTCTGCACTTTATGTCAAGGATATCAACAAGGTTGCTGTGTACTTTTATTGTTATGTGGCACATACAGTTTGATAATCCAAGAGAGACATTCTCAGGGTGTTGTTAGGGGCAAGCAAAATTGATCTGATTGCATCATTGAAGGGCATCCGGGATGTGATTTTACTGTGTATGTTCCACGGGGTGTGTTATTAATTTGTAGTGGGTTTGTCTTAGGGGAGTTTTCCTAAAGTCCAACTGGTAGTAAGACTTTAGTAAGCTATCCCAGTGGTTTGTAGATCTCCAACTATTATTATAAGTCTCTATTAACTCAGGACCTTGGTAGAGTGGCAGAGCAGTCAGTCTAATCTTACGTGGAAGATGTTAGCTCTTGGTAAGTACACTGAAACTCTTACACTTGTAATGTAAATACAATTATATATTTATTATATATACTTAAAATACTTTAGATGTTTACACTAGAACACTTCGGAATACATGAGAATACACTTCAAAGGACACTTTCACTTGTGTGTTTGCAGTTACATTTGTAGCAACGTTAGAAAGGGAAAAGACAATGTTACCGTCTTATCAGTTATTACGCGCACCTGCGGAACCTAACAGTTCTTACAGTAATGCATTTACTCTACAACACGTACAGTAAAGTCACTTAAAGGAAGGAAGATGGTTAGTTAGTTTAACATTAGCCTGGTTCAAGGTTCTAGAGAGCTGTTCTTCACACAGTAAGTCTTTTAAGCCCCAAAACACAACCCTAGCTAAAGGCAGTCCGGAGCAGCAGAATACAAAGAGTACCTGTGGATTTATTCCAGTCACTAGTGTTAAAGAAGCAGCACGTTATCAACTAACAAGGGAGACCATTAAAAAGAATCAATGAAGGGACACAAGCAGCGGCTTGAGTCGGAGGTAAGAGGGGGTTACCCTGGGTACCTCTACGTGCACTCCAAAGCTCTGGAGTGACTTCTTGGAATCAGGTAAGCAATACCTTTTTTTCCCACAGTACCTTAGGTTAGAAGAAAATGTTTGTGTATAATGGTCGTTGTATAATGGTCGTTGTTATTGCAGATCTGGACCCGACCTCTGGATTGTTTTGTTGTGATGACTGAAGGCAGGACACGGAATGGGATCTCTCAGCAGCAGTCTCAAGGGAGGACCTGGGCATGACTTTCAGCAACTTTTTTTTTTTTTCGCTCTGAGGTTTTAGCGCCTTTTCTGCCGCACCAACAAAGGGTACAGATCACCCAATCAGTATTATTTGCTTCCTGCAGTCCAGCGCTCTGAGGAGGGTGTCTGGGTGAGTTGGATCAGGTCTCTGGAGTCTCCTAATTCAGCAGAGATTTGGATGGATTTGGCCTTCCACAATGATGCACTTGAAATGGGCATCAGGTATCCTGGTATTGAGGTTCCGCAGCTCTGGAAACTCCTAGGACCTTGGGAGATGGCTCAATTCAAAGTTTGTCTTGGGACTGGTTATTCCCACCAGCCAAAGGAAAGGGGTCATCCTCTTTGGAGCTCCTTTTTCACACAGACAATGGTGTCAGGACTGCAATGGTCTCTTCACAGTGTTGCAAAGGGTCTGCAGGCATCTCTGGTCATCTTCTTTTTTGGTTACTTCAGCTTCCGCAGTCAACTTGCTTTTCACTCCAGAAGCAGCACCTTTTATACAGTTTTAGCCCACACTCCTCTCCAATCTCTCTTAGCATTTTACAGAAAAGGGCATTTGGCTATCCAATCAGGACAGCCAGACCCCCTGTGGAAGCTGATCCTATTCAGGTACTCTGGCAGACAAAGGACAAGGGGGGTGGAAACCTCCTCCCCTACTTCCTGCCTACCCAGGCACTCTGGAGACTAGGCTGGGAAACCCAAGGGTTGCTCTTGGTACTCTTGTTCAGCAGAGATTTGCCTAGCATTTCGGTGCTGGCCTGCCTTTGGCTGGGACAAAGACAGATATGCATACGGACATTTCTCCTCTGTGAAAAGCACAGTGAGCTAAAGCGTGGCTGAGACTTTTCCTGGGAGCCATCCAACCAAGAACAGGTCAATGGGCTGTGTTTGTGCGGTAGAGGGACTCCCAGACATTATTTTGCATATTTTGAGTTACTTGGTGCCTCACCCTAAGTTACCAGTATATTCCAGACGTGGGCCCCTTGCTCACTGTACTCAGAGGCACAGCTCCACCTCACTGATGAGGCCCAACTAGGCCAAAACACGTGTCTGGGTTTGCTGTTGGTGCTCTTGTTCAGAGGAGATTTGCCCAGAATTTTGGTGCTGGACTGCCTTTGGCTGGGACAAAGACTGGTATGCACATGGAAAGTTCTCCCCTATGAGAAAGAACAGTGAACTAAAGCATGGTTGAGACCTCTCCCGGGGCCATCCACCCAAGAACAGGTCAATGGGCTGTTTTCGTGCAGTAGAGGGAATTCCAGACCTTCTTTGGAATATCAATGTACCTATGCAGACATGGTAAGATGCATCATAAGACCTTTTGGACGCACCTTGACTGTGTGGGCTGTGATATAATCTCAACAATGGCTGTGGGTTGCTTGAATGAGCCAGTGACCAGGGCGTAAAGCTGCTAGCGCCTTAACAAGAAGTGTCACAGCCTGTGAGGACTTGGTGGGTGATGCCAGGCCATTCTCCCACCCCCTGACCAGGTCTAATATGACATGGGGAGGGAAGCAGTATCTTACATGCACTTTCTTATCTGGCATCCCTCTTCCTCCTCTTTCCATGTAGTAGGATCAGTGCAGGCAATGCATGATTGTGGCAATCCTAAGTTTGTTGGGGTTGCTTAGTGCTTTTTATCCGTGGCCTTTCTTTGCACTTTGTGACAGATGAAGGGTGGTGGTAAAATGGTTTTCCTTTGGAGTCAGAAATATTGCAGCATAGCTTCTGTGAATAGGGTTTACTTAGCGCTTGATGGGGGCACAATGGTTCTTTGTATCGTGCCTCCCTCCCATGCCCATGTTGTTCCTCATGTTTCTCCTTCATGGGGATTTTGTATGCTCCGCCCCTATTTAGTTCTTTGCGCTGGCCCTTGCTGGCCCTTCCTGTGTGTTGCACGCAGTCTCTCGTAAATCGATCCTGCACAGGGCAAAGTAGGAAATGCCAGCGCAAACTCCGATTTGTAAATCAGGTGAAGGCATTTAGCCTCTTGCAAAGTGTACATTTGCAGCGCAAAGAAGTCTCGCCTACAGGCATCAGGGCGCCTACTCGCCTACTGAATAAAAGAAATAAATACACAGGATCAGTGTTCCCTGCCCCCACCCATCTGCAGCTGCTTTGAGCCAAGCTGCACCCGGGCCAAAGGCACAAAAAGCTGCCCCAGCCTCGCCTTTTTTCAGCACAAACTGCCACTGCAGCATTGGTTTAGTTCATAAGGAGTGATCATATAGAAGAGGCAGCCTCCTAACCCAGCCCCTGCTGCTGGTCTATGTTCAAGGCAGTCCTCTGCTCTCAGCACCTCATTGCAGGCTCAGGAGGCATCAAGGAGCAGGTATGGGAAAGGACTCTCAATCCTGCCTAAATGTTTTTTCAAAGCTAGTTTTCCCACTGTGTCCCTACAGGCCTTTTATTATGTGTTGTTGCTGTATGTGGTAGACTCCAGCTATCATGACTGTGATGCAGTTAGTGCTGTGTAAAATAAAGGACCGAGTATCACAGCGTTAAGGGATCAGAACAGGTTATCATGCCATGTTCTTTCTGAAGAGGAGCACCTGCTACCTTTTTTGACATATTATGGAAGATAAATAGAGACATTGCAGAGCACTGCTGGGCATTTATTGAACGCATGATAAAATGGGCTGAGGAAAGATGTAGAAGGCGTGTGGGATGTGTCTGACTGATGCAGTTTTATTAACTTTTGCACAATTATTTATCATTCACTGTAAGTTAAGAAAATAACAAAATATATGCGTTATGCTGAAACTTTGCATTGCCTATTACATATCTAGTGCCTATTTAATGATTCACTGTTGCCCACTACGTATTTATTTAAATATGCATATATTTATTCATTTAGTATATATAACGTTTTCACTTGTGTCTTTTTTTTACAAACATTGTGAACTGAGGTTTTATTAATGTGCACTGAGTGCAGTCACAATAATTATTACCTGGGCTGGGGGGTTGTGCATTTGTTTGCTTCCACAGGTGGAGATTCTAGTAGTAAGCCCCTCATTCACTCCCGGTGGAGGCACTACCAAACCCTTGCACGATGAGCTGATACTGTCCACCCTACATTTATCCCCGGAACCCACAAAGAACTCAACTGCCTGAGTTAGAGTGTACCCATCTCCTGTTAGACCTGCGTGTACACTTATCCCATCCTCCTAAATGGTGCAATTAAGCAGTGAGTTTAAATAGGTGGTGGCACCTTTCGTATATATCCATGTATGATGGGAATTTATAAAGTGAGAATCTTGCTGGAAAGCAAAGGACTGATGTGCCTAGGGGATGCATGCAGGGTTTATAGTATCTGAGTTAGCAGTAATGGGTAGGAGGTGCTCACGAGGTAAGAGATCTGGAGGGGAGTCATGCAGTTGAGTGAAGTGAGCAGTGATTGGTGAGATGTGCTTTGAAGAGTGCCCCAAGTCCTTCCTTAATTGTACTGTAGGACACTAGTGTAGATAATGCAACATATTGGGTAAGACTGCACCTTGCACATGTGTAAATAGTGGACAGGAGTAGTTAGTATTTTTTAGGTGTATTGAAGACTGGGACAAAACGTAGCCTTTCATTTTCAGATTGCATCTATGACAAGGGTTCTCCAGTGAAACGTGTGTTTCTGGTTAACCCTGTTTTTTCTGTACTGCATATAGAATTCGCTTATGGATTACACCTCTGATTTCCCTCATGACCTTGTAAGAATTGTGACATAGCTGCTTGACCTCAGCTTCCCCTAGGTGCTCTGGGGAAACTAGTGGGAGACCAAGGCTTTCAGAGCTTGGTAAGGAACCACACAACAGGCTGAGCACACTCTCTGGAGTTGTGTGTGTGTACAAACCTAAAATCATTATGCCCTAACAGCTGTGGGTCTTATCTGGATGAGAGTTTGCTCACACTCTGGCTATGTTGCACTTGTTTAGTGTCCTTCATATAGATCTTTCTTGCATAATGACCACATGTTATGATTTCTGTGAGAGTATTCTCTGCTTTTCTAGTTCCTTACTTCTCTTTGTTTCAGCATCTTTAAACATTTGGGCCAAAGGTAATGTTGTGTGTAAGGGCGTGATGGCTGGTGCTGCTGCTCTGCACCTTGCATGGCTAAGCTCCTTCCAAATAGGGACATCTTTGATTGATTCGCTGGTTGGTAATGGTGGCTGTACGCACACAATAAAGACATCGATCAACGCTGTTGATTCATCTTAAAGTACAGGTTATATTTTATTCCCATGTATTCCTCTGCTCTCTGATGAGAAGTAACAGTACTGCAGTTCTTCAATGACATGTAGCAACCCTTTCTGGTATTGTGCCATTTACAGTAAAGAAATAATGTCAATAAATGTTCCATTTCAAATGAATGCACTGTGCTGGGAAATGACCCACCTTACCAATATGCACAGCTGGATATTGTAGACACTGTCCTGTACATATTCTAGTCATGGTAGGAAGTGATGGACCTTCTGAATGCGCACTGTCGAAGAGTGTTACAATGTTCTCTAAATATAGTAGTCTTGCAGTAAAGTGATTCTAGCATTTTACATATACTGCAAGAGTGCATTGTAACTTCTCTGAAAAGTTCAGTTGCTGTGAACAACCACTCTAACGAAAAAACACGCAGGCGTGTCCTTTTCCGACACAGTCATACAAGACCATGCAAACCCACATCCTCATATCCAACACACAGAAACTGCCAGAGGGAAGGAGCTGGACCAAATGGCGTTGCAAATGCTTGATTCTGTTGTAGGCATTACACTCCATAATACCTGACCTTGGTCTGAATATTTCAGGTTTGGGGAAGCAGATGCCATCTGACTGGTTTTTGGGTCCTGGATGCAGGTGATTCACTTTCACTCACAAGTGCATTGTCACCAGGGGCATCAGAGCATCATTTCTAAGAGCAAAGTGCTGCATTGCCTGTGACTGTTCCCAAGACATGAGATACCTCCAGCTTTGATCTTATTCAATACATTACCCCCAGAATCCTATGTGTAGGCTTCATTACATGACATTTTGATTAAATAGATAATGGCCCTCATTATGAGTTTGGAGGTATTTCCCGCAGAATTAGGGTCAATCTTATTTACTGTTACCACCATAACACTGCATCACAAGTGGAGGTCAATGCTCCAAATCCAAGGTCGTGTTACTCCTCATGATGGTGTCCCTGGGGTTAATGTGATCAGTATTTGGTGATAAATATGGTGGTGCAGGAAAAGTTGCAGTAGTTCTGTATCCTCCACTATTTTACTGCAGTGCCTTATTCATAATGAGAATGAGGCCCAATGCTTTCTAATTGTCATAAACACATATATTTGCAGGTGCCGGTGATTGCTAGAAATTCATACAGCAATGTTGTCATTAGCCATAAACACATCAATATCCCAGTCAGGTTAAAAAGAATAAAAGAAGGAAGTGGTACAAGCACTGTACAACAATACATCATATTAAGCTCTTATCATACCATCACGTATACAGCGGGTGAATAAAAATAAAAAACAGCGTTCTAAGATTAATTGAAACTATGCTTTGCAATATACAATGCAGAGATAGAGAGCGATCTGTAATATTTAATTTGCTGGTGTACCAATGAGTTATACGAAGAATCTTGCAATGGAAACAAATTGTGCTCTAAAAAACATCAAGACAATACTAATAATCATCATTTTGTTATTTTTTATTTATTTCTATAGCGCCGCAGCCCGCAGGCATCAGGGTGGATTACAACAAGACAAGGACGGTACTAAAAGTGCAAGAACTGCAGAAGGTGCATTGGCCAAAATGCTAACAACATTTTGAGCCTACTGGATAATAAGATATATATATAAATATCACGAGTAATAGTCACAGTAATAACATAGTGAAAAGATAGCAAACTACAGGAGTGATAAGGTGCATGCAAGATTGTGTGAGCAATGATCACGTTACTTTCATGGTGACAAGTTAATTTCTGGGTTCTCTGCGTTTTAATAGACATGCTGTAGGGATATTTGGGTGCTGATTCATGCAAATAACAGCATATGTATACAAATACTAAGAGAAGCAAAATGGGTGTTTTATTGGCAGTGTTTAAAAGCAGGCATTTTGTAATGGATGCAAGTGGCAGCTTTTCTCAGATGCAGCCAGTACAATGGATGTTCATTTTTAGAAATACTAAATGAAACAGGCAGTCATTTTAAAGTGGGTGCAAATTAGGGGTGCAGTTCAGCATGGTAATGGGAATGGGATTAGCCTGCAGGTAGAGAAGAGTTGGGACGTTACAAACAGAATGCAGAAAAAGACAGGGTTTCAACATGCATATTTACAAATGAAGTATTTCTATCTGTGGCAAACTGCATTGTGGAAATAACCTATACATAACAGAACATACTAACTAAAAGCCCATTAACCAACTAATTGTCCCAAATTAACATTGTAATGCAGTTGGTAAACACAGATGAAAATTAATTTGGTTTAAGTGCTATTCTATGGAGAAGAGAAAATATGCAAAGTGGGAAACTAGATGGGTAACAGTTTCTTGCATAACTGAAGCTCCCATTGTTCTTGTAGGAAGTGAATAGTTGCATGCAGGCCCTTGTAATGTGATTGATAGAAGTCTTGGGGTGTTAGAACCACATCAGGGAAGGCTGAGTTAATATGTGATGGACAGACAGAGGACATTTAAGCAGTTGAGCTGGGGGGTGTAGTCAGTCTGAGATTCAGTTCCTATCTGCACACTGTGGGATGTGTGCTCCGGGGGCTGCAGCCTCAAGAAAGCTTGAAAACAGGACAGAGGGAGTGTGGTCCTGGCTTCGGAGTGACTGGATTTCCAAGGGCTGTGTCCGTGGGCTGTGTGAGGTTGTGCAGATAAGCTCCGGCAGCAAGAGACGCAGGCAGAACATAGAAGCAGACTTCAAATTAATTGTAAGTCAAGTTACTTAAGGAGTATGTGGGATCAGTGACATGTGATCAATTAGCTTAGGGTGCTAGGTTATAATAAGAACAAATATCATAACAAAAGCAAAGCTGGTGCATTTTCTGGTTTCATTTCATGTCTGTAATGATTACTGTTTCAAGGGGAAGGAGTGGTTGGGAGATGTTGATGTTTACACCATGGTGGTAAAACATTTACCACTTTTGTTATCGCCAAAGGTAAATTTAGGAAACAAGGAAGGCTATACATATGCAAGATAGAAGGTTGTGTGTGTGTGAATGGGTTTTCTCTGCATGCTGAAGAGAAAGTGGTGCCCTCCAAGACACATAGGTTACTGATGTAAATAAATCAGTAACATGAGCTACATGCAATAAGTATCATTCTGTATAATATTACTGGGTTCCATGAAAGTGTGCCAGGACCAAAGTTTCTTCATCATCAGCCAAAGGTGGGTCATGATTATAAAGAGGGAAGGTTTGTTTTACCATAGGGCTATATGATGGAAGGTATGCTCACCACTAAAATTACTATTATACCACAAAAATAAGATACCATTAAAAATGACCACCAAAGTAAGCTAACACTACATTACCACTAGAATAAGATAGTTTTGAACTATTACCAAAATAGGGTATTACTGAACTACCACCAACGGTAAGGCCAATTTACCGCCAACATACCACCAAAATACCACAATCCTAAAATTCTGCCAAATCTGGAATTAACCCCAAAGACAAAGGGGGCGATTCATGGAATAATTGTGTACCGAAATTGGTGGCGCAAGCGAGAAAAATCCAGCGCGCTCGTGCGAATCGCACGCAAGCGATTCATGGAAGTCTGGGTGCGTGATTTCATGGGTGGTGCGCCGAACCATGCTTGGCGCACACGTCACTGCGACATTCCAAACGCTGTATGCGACATGCACAGCGAAAGCGCACAGCAAGTAGCGCACACACCAAAAAGGGGATGGAACACACGGAATTGGGAACAACGCATGAAAATGAGGGCGTAACTGGTAACTGGGGAAGAACTGCTGGGAAATACATGGAACGCCCACACGCGCACAAACAACATGTATTCATGGAATTGAATAGAGAAAAGCCACACACACCAAAAGACACACAGAGGTGTGAACACGTCCGCCACACGAAGGCAGGCGGAAGTGGACCCGCGCAGTAGAAAAGTGCATGCAAACAACAAACACATGTATACAGCTATGATGAATGTCCCATTTCTCGCAGCAGTGATCGTGGGACTTTTTGGGATGCCTGATGATGAGGTCTATGTCAGGTACTTGTTTCCACCTCATATCATCCTAGATCTGGTCACTGAGTGGGAGGATGACCTCACATCACCCACCCTCTGCTCCCAAGCATTGAGCCCCTTGGCAAAGGAGCTCAATGCTCTGCATGTTTTGCCCACTGGGTCATTTCAGCAGATAACTGCCATAATTGGGGTGCCTCACAGCCCACAGAGTCACGCTGCCTAAACCAGGTGTTGGCAGTCATGATTCCGCGCCCCTCAATCGGCAGGCACATATACATGTCCAGAACACCCGCAGAAAGGAAGGCCGTGGTCCAGGACATTTACAGGTTGGCACACTTCCCCAAAGTGCTCGGTGACGTAGATTGCACCCATGTGGCCCTACGTCCACCTAGGGCCACTGAGAACATCTACCGCAATCACAAGCACTGGCATTCCATGAATGTACAGGTTATATGCGATGCCCATGTAATCATCACCTCTGTCTATGCAAACTATCCTGGGTCTAATCATGACAGTTTCATATACAGAATGTCCGCCCTGAGCCGGGACCTAGAAGCTGGGAAGCAGGGCAACACATGGCTCATTGGTGAGTAGAAATGTCTGTGCACATGCATGCATGTCACACACAGACAAATACACAAACCCAACTAGTGACAACCATCATCACCTCCCCAGGGGACAGTGCCTACCCTCTGAGCACACACATGATGACGCCAATACAGAACCCCACCACACCACCCCAGGTAAGATACAACGCAGCCCATTTTGCAACCAGGGCTATAGTGGAGCGCACATTTGGAGTGCTCAAGTCACGCTTCCGTTCCCTTTACAGCTCTGGTGGCCAGCTACTATATGTACCCCCAGTAGTGTGAAGGATCATTGTGGAAGCATGTGACCTGCATAATGTTGCGACACGGCGGGGCATACCGGTGGACACGGTGGTGCCCCCACATCCCCAACCACAGGCACAGGTGCTGCTCATGGGAGGGAAAGGGCACATGGCGAGGCAGCCCGGACCCAGCTTGTGGCCACATTTTTCACCTAAACTCCCACCCCTGTGGAGTGTACACAGGCCTGGCACATACCAAGTGACAATCGATGATGAAAAAGAGACAGTCAACTGTCACAACCTTACCACCCTGAGAATGTTTCCATGGAAGTGCTACATTGTGTGCATTCCTAGCTACTTAAACATAACCAATCCAGTGGTGACCAAAAGGAACACATGCAAGGTGCATATCCCACCACTGCCCTGCAAAATAGGCCATGAAATTCCCTGGTATGTCACCCAAACTCTCCCAACCCCCATTACCCTCGTCGGCCACACCATGACATGGCATGCAACAGCAAAAGAGCAAACCAAATGCACAATACATGACAAATTAGTTACACAGTGCCACGTGATAAATGGAAACAGGCTTGAGACAATCACACCTGACATGGAATCAGATGAAATGACTGACCAACAACCTCCCACACATACAAAGTCATACAAAAATGCATGCCACCAGCGGTACCATCAACAAAATACAGAATGCCTGTTGGCCTGCACATTGGGCAATCCAAATCCGCAAATCCCACAACCGTGTGCTGTGTGTGTCCCCTGCAACGCACCGCTCAGCACACAGCACAGTGAGCGGCCATTGTGTTGGGGATACACCTTGAGCATCATATAAAATAGAACAATCAACTAGAATTACCCAGTGACGCATGTACACAATCCCAAAATGGTAAGTGATCATGCACTGCAGGGACACAGCATGGCAGAGAAGGCAATCTGTGTGCATGTCTGGGCATGGATGGGTGGTTGGGTTGTATGTGTGTTGGTGCATTGTGTAAGTGTGTGTGTCAGTAGGGACATGCACTCAATACATGCATGTGAAATGAAGTGACCCTCAGTGTCCTGTACACATCACATGTGAACATTGCCCATGTGCCCCCCCCAGTGTGTCAAACCACACCAATCCCCTGACACCTGAAAAGTAAACCCAACACAGGAACATCCATTGAACAGCAGAACACATCATGTACATAGTACCCCACATTGACAATGTCAGACAGTGACAATCACTGTAGCCCAAGCATACTGTCCGACAAAGAAAGCCCCTCCCTCATTTCTTCATCACCTTGACCTTCGGAACAACTGTCTCTGGGGTCCGTCGGCTTCTTCCTTCTAGTCTACCTGGCTTCAGGATCTCCTTTCCCCTTGGTTTTCTTTTTATTCCTTTCATGTAAATAGGGTCCAGCCCCCTCAGAGGCCACCTCGACTGGTAAAAATACCAAATCACAGAGAACACCAAGGAGCCAAATCCCCAAACCAGGGAAATGGCCTCAAGGCGCCAAAAAACAATGGAAGAGTCTTCAGTAGATGACTTGAAGTTGTAGAAGTACATGTCCAAGCTGAATGATAGAATAACTTCCAAGGTTGCTCAGTTGTAGAATGGTTCAACAGGATGGGTTGGAACTTGAGTAGACAACAATCAATGACGATGCTACAACTGATGGGTAGAGCTGAAACGTGAGTAGAAAATAACAAGGAGTCTGGCACAACTGGATGGTTGAGCTGAAACCCAATCAATCCTTGATAGTGTGAACGGAGAAAGGCAGAGACAGCGCACATCTGGAAAGGCAGAGTGAATGCGAGATTGCCGGAAACAGCTGACAGCAAGTTAAGAGCCAGAACAGTTGAATAGATTTGGTAAAAGGCCGAAGTCAACATAAAGTTATGGATGTAACAGATGAAAGATAGGATGAGCAAGAGAGAGGGTGAGAGAAAGAGAGAGATGCTGTGGTACAGAAGTGTACCGAGGCTAGCCGAGGCAGCGTACAAGTATGTGGAAATAACTTCCCGAGAGACGGGCGGACAAATCTGCAACAAGGACAGTAGCAGGAAGATAAACAGGGACCAAAGGCACCAGTGTGTGAAACACGAGTAAAATAGCTGTAGTACAGTAGGAAAACTGCGCCGTCACGCAGCAGTGAAGTCCAAGAGGGAAGACAGATACAACGTGCCGTCCAAACGGAACAGAGCGTAGAAGTAGTCTAGGCGGCCATCTCAGTTGAGGACTGAACTGTGAGTTGTGGTTCTTGGGTCACATTCCTAATGCTTCCACCTTTGCCGCAATTCCCAGGGGCCGAACCTGACATGTACCAACTTGACATTGTCACCACCTGGCCCCCTCCCACCATCAGTGTGGCTTTGACAGCTAAAGGGTGCAGACTACCATCTACAGCGTGAAGTGCATCAAGCATGTATATAGGCAAGAAATGAAAAAAAAAACACAATCAACTTCAATAACAGCACAGTTCAAAAATGTACTCACTGAATTTGATTGCAGATATGCCGTGGAGAAAACATCCATTATCCCCACTAGGGGTGTATATACAGGTAGTACAGCAGGCTGGCCACAGATAAGACAAAAGTCCAATGCCCCTGTGTCATTTGCTGTCACACAGAACCATCCTTGCAAGCCCATGGAAAGGGGAAGCAGGAGTGGCATATGTGTCAGGACCCCAAGCCACAAACACATACACGAGACAAGCTTGTATGGGCCCAGCTGGAACACACAGTGGATGCTTTCAAAAGCCACAAAGCACCACACCATCATATGAATGCACAATAGACAAACAATATTATAAAAAAAAAAAATTCCCACATACGACCCGGGGGGGGGGGGCACCCACGAGGGGGGAGGTACATGGTGCACCTCAATACCCACATGCGATGATGTTGAAAACCTCCATGGGCTCAAAGCCTACACGGTCCGACCTGTGTGGGAGATAATTTGTCATCCTACTCACCCTTTGGATGGAAATATGAAGGTGGACATGGCACAGTTGCCTGACCACACCTATCCACAGCTTGCCCCTCCACGGCAGCAAGCATGCAGGTCTGGTAAGCCTCGGCCTGTGTGGCAATGGCATGCAGGTCAGCATGCAGCACCTTACGTGATACGCGTGCTTCCTCTTGCAAGGTAGCACGTGTAACACAGAGTTCTGACTGCATGGCCTCACATTACATCTGGAGCACCTCCAGGCATGCACGTAGCTAAGCCGAGATGGTGTTCTCAAGCTGCTCCAACCTCACTTCTGACTGTTTCCTCTGGGTCATGTTCCGGACACCCAGAGTAGATCTGAGGGATTGGTGTTCATCCCTCAGGGCCTCCCTGTGTGCCTCTGCCTTGGCAGCAAGTGCTTCACGCAGAGACACCATTTCAGCCCGGCGTGCCCTGTTTGAGACCGCCATGCCCAGCATGAGTGTGCGACACACATACTGCACTGCCTGCTGCTGGAGCTCCTGCTGCTTATCAGGGGGGGAGCATGGATTGGGCAACATGTTCCATGCCTTGAACAATCTTATCAATAGCTGCCCCCTGTTGCTGTGAACTGAAATACATGGATTGCTCCCAATTAGTATTCCCCGGTGGCGCACAGCCACCGCGTTGCCGGACATTACACCTGCGGGACCCAAGGAGCCATGGTCCTTGCTGAATTGGCACTGCCCGCGGCTGCAGGAACATCCCTCCATTGACATGATGCCCCAGGCACATCAGCAAATACTGTGGAGTGTGACCATTTGGCCAGAACCACCACAGGTGGACGTTCCAACACTGTCTGACCCCTCATTGCAGGTGTTGCGGATAGAAAATCATCCACATCAGGATCAGTTACCATCGACAAATGGTCATGATGTGCATCCAACTCAACATTGTGCTCAGAGTGTTCATCAGAGCTGGACTGATTTCCAGCCCTAGACACAACGATCTGGAGCACAAATGGGTTCTCGTGGTCACTGATGTAAAAGCAACCCAGTGTCTAGAATAACATCACCATCCTCTGGCTCCATTGCGTCATCACCTGTAACGTGAAAAAAATAAACATGAGTACACATGTCAGCAGCACATAACCCACACATACATAGACATCACTTCATCGACAGCCAACACATGAAGCAGACATGTCACACACAACTCAAAATCTGGCATGCATCCAGTGGCATTGATATGCAATGGCACCCCGAAAACAGAAATGGATGCGTGTAAATTGCGAAGCCTACACATGTACTGAATGTAGTATATCACCTGCATCACACACCACCTCTGGCAGGCACTTATCACAGGCAGACATGTCAGATGGCAACAAAGAGATGGCACGTAGCATAAGCATGTTTGAACAGCCAAATGACCACAGCTGCAAGTAAATCAGAACACACCATGACACAAGTAACCTGCATGCAGACATGTATCACTAAATCATAATCACCAATATAGCTTTGTCGATCTGCAGCTCGGCCCGTACCAGGCCTCATGGGCCCTGAAGACATAGTGAATGTCCCGATCAAAGCAAGGGCCTTCAACAAGGTATGAGGGACCATAACGCCCAGTACGGTCTGAGCTGCCAGTCCATGATTCAGCACTTTGTGCATTGAATGTGCCAAAACACATGAATCAGTATGTCAAATCCCCAGGCCCAACCAGTATTGCTAAGTGGCCCTGGGCACACTCGTAGTGCACGACAGTGCACCTTCAGGATTGTGCCGGTTTAACATAAGGGGCGCAATGCTGAAATCTCAGCAGCATTTACATAAAATAACAACATATTAGTTATTGAACAAAAATGCTGCTGAGAGCACTTGTGTAAATACACACTTTTACACACACCTAAGTAAGTAGCTGCAATGTTGCACAACACAACGTTGAAGCTGCTTGCATATGTGTATGTGAAAGTGTTCAAATACACCCGTGTTCATACACACCCTTATGGTGTATATGAACAGCATCCTATACAGCAAAGCAAGCAGCTTAAAAGCTGCTTGCTTTGATGTACGTGAAAGTGTACACGTACACATGTTCAAGCAGCTCCACAGTAATTACAATCCAATTTGCGGCCTATAATCAATCTGCGGGCTATTGTCCCGGGAAGATAGCTCAGCAGCAATGTGCTCACCTTGGAAGCAAGACGACACAGAGCAACACAGGTTTTGATCCCCGGGTCTGCGCTTAGAAACCTCTGGGTATTAAGCACGTTACAAATAACCCATCATCATATCATATACCAGTTAGTATAAGCCGCAGATTGACCAATCAACTTTGCTAAACACCCGCTAGGCTGTTCCAATACAGACTACATGTGTCACAGGATGTACCTGTGCTAGTGTATTACATAACAGTGAAGGGATGAACATCGGAACATACATGCCAGGTCACTTTGACATTGCAGCAGTGAGTAGGCATGTAGAATGGTGTAATATGGCTCAGAAGTGGGTAGGTGCAGTGCAGTACATGTGTATGTTACCGAGAATCTACATCAACAGTACGTTTTGATGTCAATAACTTAACATGACGGCAGTGTAAGGGCAGGTTCAGCCATCATGTGCAATGTGCATGCACTGGGTTGCATGGCTACAGTTAATTCCCCCCCTCTTATTGAAAATGCAGATTGGCATTTCATGGCAATGAAAGGTTGACCAGAGAACTGTGTATTGGCAGTGTTGGCTAGCGTCAATTGCATCATCTAAATCAACTGACACCACAGCAGATGAGAATGGGACAGTAAGCAGGACACATGATGAACCATCAACAGAGCTGGACTGCCCCACCGGGACACCGGGACATCCCCTGGTAGGCCTCTGGCCTGTAGGGCCTCTTTTTAAGCAGAAGAATACATGTGTTACACATCGTGTGATTTTCCTCGGCTCCGCCTGGGTGGTTTGCCTTGAATTGGCTGGCACCACTGACCGAGGCAGAGGCACCGTCATTTTTTTTCCCCCAGCCTCTGGGCAGGGCCTGCGCCTGCGCAGGGCCCCCTGGGCTGGCTGGGGACCAGATTGGAACCGCACGTCATGCACGCGCCCTGCAGAGGCACTGTAATTTTTTTTCTTTCTTCCCAGCGGCGGGGCTGGGCACCAGATTGGAACCGCACATGCCCTGCCTGCAGCCCAGCCTGCGGCACAGGGTGCACACATTAGCAGGCACTGCAGGCAGGCAGCTGGTCCGGGCTGCATGAGGCCCGGCAACGGCAAGCCACAAGATCAATCGATTGTCAGGTAAGAAGCGAGACACACACTGCATTTTGATGATATGTATCTCTGCTCGAGATACAGATCATCAAAGTGCAGTGTGAGATCGTCAGTAAAGTAAACTTGCTGCGCTGCCTGGCCAGCCTTCAAATCATTCCCCAGAGCCCTGTTATTGGGCCGTAGACAAAACCGACTCTGCAGACTCCCAAAGCCTGGATAATTATGGGATGCATGTTTACAATTGCAGCTCAGTAATGAGCTGCACTTGACCTCCAGTGTCTGACATGTAGCAAGCAGCAGGGACCTTCTCCCTGGGGGACGTCACCCTCCTCACTAAGCGCCCGCACTCTGCCGCTGGAGCACATACTAGGCTGTCCTTGCACCAGACTGGAGAATGAATGACTGACTCAAGACATAGCGCTGTGAGTCGCATTATTCTGGCCTGCCTTCTGAAATCCAGTACACTCACTTGACATGCGTGAAGGCGTGGCAGAGGTCAGGTCCCGCCTGGCGGAGCGCTGGTGCAGTGTGGGTGTGTCACGTGTGCGGGGGGTCCTGAGAATTTACTTTCTTCTGGAATGGCCACGGAAGCTGCCATCCCACCATTATTCTTTTGCCAGAACATCGCTCTTCTCGTTTACAAAAACAATAGCTGCCTGCAATGCAAGTGTTAATGCGCTCCCTTCAGGTGAGTGATGCCTGCCAGGCGAATATATTCACAGCAGCACTTGGCCAATATTACAAGTTTTGTTTCCAAAGCCCATGATGTGTGCAAGAAGAACGTGGATGACAGGATAAGGTATAAATGGAGCATCTTTGGACCCCCTGCCCTGGCCAGTGCTTCTGTTTGAGTACATGTGGGGTCTGTATGCATCACACCTGCCTAGCAAGCAATGAAAGCTACACAAAGGAGGGGGGAATAAGAGAACTGAGGGAAGAGGGGAAGGGGGGCGGGTAGATGGACAGTTCATGGGGAACATGGCCTGGGGCCAGTCTGGCCTGCATATGGTATGTTGCACGTGCCTGCTTTCTGGGTCTTACTGTCTTACCCCACTTAGGTGCTAGGCCAGACTGGGTAGACCCATCGATGCTCGGCTGGTGTGGGTTCAGCACCTGGGTGAGGGAGAGCCCAGCCAAGTGTCGATGCAGCAGGACCTACCTTGGACTGGCTCTGCTGGTCCTCTGGTCTGTGATGGTCACTCACTACTGTTGATGAAATGGATGGTTTTCTTCAGTTAAGTAACTTAGTCTGCAAGTCATGTTACTTAACTGAACAAAATCATCTTTTTCTTGAATCGTGCATTATTTGCAGTGGCAGCCAGACCCTCAAATCATTCCTCAGGACAGTGCTCTCCAGGACTGTCCATCCAGGGGCCCTGCCCTGGGGAATGTAGGGTGCGGGAGAGGATGAGAGAGGCAACTGTGTGTGCACAGAAGCATACCAAAGTCTAGGTACACAAGCAACTCCATGCAACAGCCTCATCTGGCAGGACTAAGAACCGACACCCTTATTCCCCGACCCAGTGCATCTTCCTATGTTTAGGTCCATAGATATCCCTAGGTGTGGGAAAAAGAAAAGGTGAACATTGACATCCATAATGGGTGGTTTACTCTCACCTGCAAAGGACACTCCAACAGGTTTAAAGGTACTCCTCTGAGTCACCAGCCAGCAATCACGTCACGTTTTACAGTCTCTTTTCTTGGCTTAACCTGTCTTTTCGGGGTAAATATGGGATAAGATTACGAATATCTTTTGGGTAGGGGCCATCTCTCTTAAAAAATGGGCTTCTCACATGCTGACAACACGGTTTGCTAAATGCTCCGCTTCCAGTTAAATATGTAACAATGAAAAGGCATTTGCACAGTGAAACACGTTTCTTAATCTTAAATACACCATTTGATTTCTTTAATCTGTGATTGCTTATTTTTGTGGTATGACACCCAAAATAATCCTGCCATTCTAGTGCCACGTCCGTTGAGCATTTTATCCCAGAGCATACTTTTGACTTTTTTGGCTTATCAAGCTGCTCAATAAAATGCCAGCACTCATTAGGAAACTCCTGGATATTAGACATATTACTGACATATCATTTCTGGATAGCTATATAATCAATTTCTTTATGCATACACCATAGAACCAATTTTTCAAAATTGTTCATGGTGGGAGAACGTCCTCCACGCACACCCCTTGATGTAAATTGGGCTTGCTCACTCCAAAATTCGCCCAGAGAAATGTACGCCCCACCACCTTTCAAAGTCACCAGCCTCCACTGCTGTAGACTCACTCTGAAAGTAGGGGAACTGGCTACCCCAGCACAGGATCGATTTGAAATCCGGCCAGCACGATATAAAACATGACCAGCTGAAGGTCCAGAGCACCCCACAGCGTCCGTGTCTTACTGCTGGGACACCTGGCATTATGTTGTGGAGAGCAGGGGAACATATGCCATATGCGTACAGTACATTCTGGAGCTATAAGTGACTCACTGGTCTCCAAAGCGAGACTTGAGTTACCCAAAGGGCCAAACCTTTGCAAAGAATTTAAAATTAAACTAAGGGACTGGGACAAGAGAAGTCATTGCACACGTTTGCTGGGGCTTAAATCTCACCATCACGTTCCATACATGCTGTATACTCCGGGTGTGCCAGCCACAGCGTCTGCCCCTCGGGAAACCCCTGCATATTTATACTGTTATTTCCATTACGTCGTCTGCTTGTTTTGGCAAATTCTGTCCCTGCTCTAAAAATGATGCAGTGTGAAAGATTTTGCGGTGGCTTTAAACATCCCAACTGTTTGGAAGCCGTGAGACATATGCTCATTGAGTGCCCTGGCATGTCAAACACCGTTGCCCTCATTAAACCTGGCTGAATACATGATCCACGACTTGGCATCAATCTGTGACAGCGCCTTCTGGCCCCACTGCTTGAGTACAAGTGGTGGCAGCCAACATTTGGTCTCCTTTCGAGTGAAGGGTGGGTGGCACTAGGGAACGAATGATGTCAGACTGAGTTATGCTGCCGGGGCCTGCATTTGGCATTATATGGCACATGGCCTTCTGTTGAGGGAAGGGTGGGTGGCACTATGGAAGGAATGATGTCAGACCGAGTTATGCTGCCGGGGCCTGCATTTGGCATTATATGGAACATGGCCTTCTGTTGAGGGAAGGGTGGCTGGCACTAGGGAAGGAATGAGTTTGAATGCAAGCCTGCCTAGTCAGAGCGAGGTATGCTACCAGGCCCTGCATTGCCTTGGGAGAGCTGCAATTCTGCTTTGCTTTGCTCTGTCCACTGTGTTTGAGATGTGCAGCATGTTCCGGAGTTGTTGTGTGTTCTGGTTATATTCTGGCTTATGTCCATCCACTGTCATTCTAGCATTCTATCAAATGCTTTTTGACATTGCATGTTTGGGGGGGTTCTGAATATCCAGCGTTGACAATTGGAAATGATAAGTTGGCGTTGCTATTATGAATGTTGTAGTGTGGGTATAACCTAGCTTCATTTATTGACTTATTTTATTTCGTTGATTAGTGTAACACGCCGAGTGACTGAGTTTACTAGATGAAATATGTTGACTGTTTCTTATGAATTGTTGAGTGTATGCGAGTTAGAGCTAAGGTGCAAAAGAGAGCTTTAACTGCAATGGTGAAAAAGACCCAAGGTTCAAAAGTCAACAGGGTTAGAGAAAAAAATAGGGTGCATAGGATGGTAATGAGATCGCTGTCTCTGTCTTCCCTCTGTTCTCCCCTTTGCCTGGTCGCGCCTTGAAATACTTGTGTATAGCCGTGTTATAAATGCTTTATCATCAGATGATATCATGGGCTCTGTGCAAGGTGGTAAGAGAGACAGGGAGCAAGGGGGGTGTCACAACAAGGGTGATGCCAGCAAGGGCTTATGAATGTGCATTGTTGGGAGGATGAAAATAAATTCAGGGTGCGTGGCACAATGTATACAAGGGTGAGTGAGAATCAAGTAGGGTGCAGGAGAGGAAGAGAGTATGAGGTGAGAACGATTGGTGTAGAGTGTGTGGTGAAGAGAGCGAGGTACACATAAAGAAGACCGGTTACATAGAGTGGGCTAGAGGCAGAGGGAGTGTGTTAAAAAGGGAGTGCAGTAGATAGAGAGGGAGAGAATGGTAGACAGAGAGTGAAGTAGAGAGGTGGGACTATATCAGAGAGAGGGAGATAGAGTGTGATAGGGAGAGAGAATAAAAGAGCAATTTGTTATTATTTGTGCAATCCTTCCTCATTGTTCTTTGGATTACAGGGTAGATGTTAAGGGGCCCTTTTGTGGAGTTTGGCACTTTATGTGCTATGCGGGCTAGGTGCAATGAGGCACACTCTGCTGTGTGGAGGTGTCATGCGTGTTCAATGAGGACCTGCATGTGTGCTGACCAGCTCTCTTACGGGCAGAAGAGGCCTTCATTGTGCTGTGTAGCCTGAATATGCACAGTATAGGAGATGGGACCCAATGTGTGCCAAGAGGCCCCTGTGTGGGTGTGCTGAGACCCTTTTTGTGCTGAAGGGCCCCTTTATGTGCTGGCAGATCTTTGAATGTTGTGAGGAGATTCTGTGCATGCTGAGTGGCTCCTGTATTTTATGGGGCCCAATTTGTGTTTTGGGCCCCTCTAAGCATGGTTTCCTATTTGGTTCTATGTGATGGGTGAAAAAAGATCCATTGTGCTTAAATGTTTGTGCAACTGGAGTTGGAAAAAAGATCACCCTCCTTTCCCTGTTCTCCCACCCACCTATGCCACTTGCTAACTCTCTGGGGGACACCACCAGCGCCCACCAATATTTCACAGGCCTCCCCTCTTTCATTATCTGGGGGAACTACGTGTAACTCCCATGACTCATCCACCCTCTCCTTACCTGACCCCCTCCACTTCCCAGACCATTCCCTGCCCACCTGCCTATTCCCTCCCATGTTGCCACTTACCACTACTCCCCCAACGCTGTCCTGTCCCCTTTCGCATCCTGGTATTATTTTGCAGTATGGGGTAACGCCGCCCCATCTATGTGCCTCTACCAGTGTGGCCAGGGCCTATACCTGCCTGTATGAGTGGTGCTCCACTGTGTGCTGATGGGCCTGTAGTTGCTGAGGGAGGCTTGTATATGCAGGGGCCTTTCATGTACCAAAGCACTCTTTGAAAGTGTTGATGAGTCCTGCATGCGCTGATGGACCCCATAAATGGACTGATCAACATTTTATGTCCGAGGGGCCAACCCCGCATGTGAATAAAGTCATGTATGGGGGACGCATAGTGCGTGTTGAGTGGCCCTCGTGTGTTCTGATTGACTCCTGTGTAATACAGAGTCTCTTGTAGCGCTGATGGACCCTATATGTGTTGGGCAGTCCTTGTATTTTATTGGGCCCCCAGGAGGGGGGGCCACTACCTATGTGTACAAAGGCCCCTGCATGTTTTAGGGAAGCCCAGTATGTGCATTATAAAGCTCTGCCCCGGCCCTTTGGAGACTCGGTCAGATTGTCAGTACAGATTTTGGCACAAGTGATGAGATACCTTTGAGAATGAGGAGCATTTGAGAATATGGTGACCTGCCCATTTCTCAAACTAATGCAAATAAAAAAGTGCATTATCTCAGCTGTTTTATTTGCATTAGTTTTTAAGAATGTGCCCTAGATGTGCATCTTGTAACCCCTGTACTGAAAAAGAAGAGCAGCCGATCTGAGCTCTGAAAAGCACTTATATGTATATGTGTGGTCTGCTTTTAAATTATAGACACACTGGGCCTAATTCAAGGAATGTTTTGCACTTTTCAGTGGTGCAAAGTTAATTTTTACTGGTGCAAAGTGACTTTGCAATGCCAAGAACACCCTGATTTCCAGAACAGTGCAAAGTGTTTTTTTGCCGTGCAAAGTCACTTTGCACGGCAAAAAGACAGGGGTGAATCAGGGTGCTTGTTGGCAGTGCAAAGTCACTTACCAGTGAAAATTCACTTTTCACTGTGCAAAAAAGCTCCTTGAAGTTCATGAAACGATCGACCTGAGGTCCAAGGCAGATCAGTGCCGCAAGGCGGGATAGGAGTCTGAAGGGGTCTCGACTTCCAAAGCAAATGAAGTTGCATTTCGTGGCAGTAACTTCGCCAAACGCGATAGTTCCTTCAGTTTTATAGTGCTTAGAAACACAGGCAGCATTTAGTCTATAATCCAAAGTTTTCTTCCGTAGTTGCATCTCTGGCAGCAGAACTGGGTGGCGGTCCCGTCCCTGGATAGGACTACATGTTGCGAGACATGAAAAACTCATCCAGACGTGGTGCATTCACCTGCTACCCACCAGGGCGGTGACACATCCATATAACGCCTTTTCCTGGCATGATGTAGCTTGAATGAGTTCCTACTTGAAGGACACCTGGGTGCTGCGAAGGGTGCTGGTGTTTGTGTATATGGATGTGTGTCTGTGATGGTGTGTGTGGTGCCGTAGTTATGGGGCTGTAACACAACCAGCTGAGTTGTGTGTGTGTGCACCAGGGGTAGAAGGACAGGGGTGCATTGCCGCAGTATAGCACTATTGCAAACCTCGTGCTGAAGTAGGAGGGGGTTGCAGGTCAAGGTAGAGGCGCATTTAGGCCTGGCTACGTCACCTGTGGGCTGTCTGATGTCATGTGTGGTTAGAGATGGACATTAGAGCTGGGAATGGCTGGGTGGTTGTTGGTATGGAAGTGGAGGCTTGGCTCGTGATGATTGAAGCAGTGTGTACAGTATGACCAAGCAAATAGAGAACAAGAGGGCTGAATATGTTGCATCATCATGATCGCAAAGGACATTGAGCGCGGTATTCAAATGTACATTGGATTATGTGGGTTTCAGTTTCTCTCCAAGTTTGCAAAAGGGTCTGGACTCTGGGGGAGGATGTGAGGTTAAGGGAGTTGTGTTCCTGCAAAGACTGTCTTTCCTGAGGGCCTGGCGCACAAGACTGCAACAGAAAGTCATCCTTTGCTCAACAGCCCAAACTTAAACAAAGAGACTGTCCAAAGCTGTATATATGTCTCATGCTTTGCACACATTTTACTGTTAGGGTGACTATTCTGACAGAGGAAATGAGCACCATACCCAGCGTGCATTGCATGCTCCGAAGGAATGCACGTTTGAATTATTAGCACAGGCACGTTTGAGAAATTGGTGGTAATTCTTATGTTCCCAAAATTAACTTTTTTTGTTTTGGTTTCATAATTTTTATTACATATTATAATATCAACAAATGGATAAGCAAACAAACAGTAGTTCATAATAATGAAATATGTCTTATGCAAATGATCTCCTGTGCGAGTACATCCTTCTGCGCGCTCCACACACCACCAGATCTCATTGGATCTAGTGCCCCACCATTGTGCTCACCACCTCACATGGGGGCTCAGGGTCAAAATCCTGCCACGTGGGTGGTTCCATCCGCTATGGCATCCAGAAAACCCATTACAAATCCGATTAAGGAGACCCTGGTGCAGAGTTGACTAGACACATCTGCATCTATCTTCTAAGTAACCACAAAACCTTCAAGCTCCCCGTGTGCCGCCCGGCCCTGTAGGCCTGCTCACCTGCACGATGGCTGTTTGAGGGCAGAAACACCCTCCGCTTGTGGTGAAGTGTATGAGCTGGCTTGTCATGGCCTCAGCCCTTTCCTCACCTCTCACAGTCAGGGAGGTGTGTGATCTATCCCTGCATGAGGCTGCAGCCCTTCCCAAGTTACCAACTCTCACCCCACTGGGCTAGAGCGAGGTTACTGAGCTATCCCATCCAGGCTCCTCCGCCAAAGTTAGCAAACTCACTTTGAGGTTCTGGGTGTATGCTGACATTCTGGCGGTGATTGTACACTGGCGCTCATGCACTCAGCCAGTGTTGGACCGGGGAATAAAATGGTCTTGAGCACCAATGAAAAAGTGACCCACTGTTGCAAATGGCAGTTCATTGCTTTGTTACAGACTGTTTGAGTAGTACCCAAGGGGGAGGTTTTTGATAAAATGTGATGCAAATTGTGCATTTTAAGGACTATTTATTCAACACCACTAGTCAAAACTACTAGCTGCATGGTGAAGTAACTCATCAAACTGTGACCCACTTTTACCAAACTAGGAAGTTGGTAGGCAAAGACCAAATGTTGTAACGACAAACAGCACTGCACTGGACGTCCCACTAATGCTGCACTGCATCAGGTGCCCCTATAGCACAGGCCTGAACCACTCATCGCAGTTAACTCTTTCAGGCACTGCATGAGATAGCGTATGGTTTTTATCGCTGTTTGTGCACAGCCGAAAAGTGTGTTGCAGAGTGTGTGTGAACTGTGATGTCATGTAGACAATGTTTTATAGGGGGTTGTACCAGTGAACCTTCATTCATTTTGTTTTCATTTCTTCGCAGGATTTCGTACAACCATGATTGTCTCCTCCCCTGCGCTTCTCGTTCATGGTTGATGCCCGCAGCCCGAGGTCTGAGGTAACTGCTGGTGGCGCCATCACGTGCCTGTGTCACAACAGCTCAAACACAGATTGCGGTGTACACTGGTGAACATTTCTGACCGTGAGACTTTGCATTTTTCAAACTGAACTTGCTTGTTACTAATCACATTGCGCTCCCAATTGTTGTCATTTATATTGAATCCTAGCATTACCATGGGTGGGTGTTTTTTCCTTGGAAAGCAAAACCCAATATTACCTTTCAAAATTGCGATGTTGCTCTATAATCATCAAGGCAAGCAGCAGAAAAATGTGCTAATTGACAGCATCGTGTGCATAGGATCTGACAGTAGACATGGGGAAAATCATTTGCAGAGAAGTTTAAAGTTTCGTTTTACATTCCCTTTATATAAGTAGCATATTTAACTGTATGTGCCCACAGCATTGCCTCCATGCAATTTAGATCATGCTTGCTCACTTGCTAGACCTGGTTATGATATGATGATATGATATGTTATTTATAACACGCTTAATACCCAGAGGTTTCTAAGCACGGACCCGGGGATCGAACCTGTGTTGCTCCATGTCTTCTTGTTTCCAAGGTGAGCACATTGGCGCTGAGCTATCCTCTTTTTTGAAAATGTCCTGACCAGCCATTTTTTGACATTAATATAAAGATGTAACTCATCGTGCAGGCAAACCCGTAGCTTTGTTAGGAGGTCCCATAGGAGTTGCAATAATGCGATGAAATGAAGGGAAAATAGAGTGGGGGATAAGTGGGTAGATGGATATTTGGGTAAGTTAGTGGGTACACGAATGAGTGTGGAAGTGTCTGAGCGCTGTGAAGGCACAATGAAGTAAGTCACAGACAACAGATTTAGCTTTCTAATCTCTTTATTTTTACTTCAAAGTGAGTTGGAGTTAGGCCTAACTTGCCGCATACAAAGTTGGGATTTCCCTACCTAAAGAAAACTAAGGATAGTCTGGGTCAGTATGTCCAAATCAAGACTGTGTCCAAAACCTGTACTTGCCCTTACAACTAACTTCGTCCATTGTGCAGGGATGTCAGCAGCAAAAATAGTGTTCAAATCAAAGTTTCGAGCTTCGTCCAGCTTTTGGCTTGCACTCAGCTTTCCCTTAGCCAAATTCAGAACATTATATGCACAAAGCCCAGCCAGGACAGTTGTCCCGAGTGACTGACCAACAGCAGACTTGATTGTAATACTTGTTTCGTTATAAGTAACGAAAACATGGAAGCTCTTTGATTACACAAATGTTCTTTACCTTGGTAGATATCAGCATGGATAAAAAAGTAGATGATGACGGGAAAAGAAAACAAGTTAAAGGAGGAGCTGAGAAAAAGAGAAGAAAAAGAAGAAATTAGAAAAAGAGGCCAGCCAATATCAAAAGAAAGTGACATGTTTATGTCAACAAAACTTGTCCATCCTCAGGAAGATCCTAGACCAGAAAGCAGCTGTTCTGCCACAATTCACACTGACACTGAAGCTGGAGGTACAGGACAGGGTGACGAAAGAACTGAAATAGACGCTTCAACTTGTGAAGGTTCCCTAGAAGTACAAGCTGGGGAAGTAGAGTGTGACAACGTTGATGTACTGGCTGAAGCTGAGTCAGCTGATAATGTTGAGGAAAAACAGTGGTTTGTCAGGCCATCATCAGAAACCCTACTTGCCTTTTTAAAATTCCATCCATGTCAACCAGAAGACCTTCCAATTCATTTCAATACAAAAACATTATATCAACATAAAGATGGGGAATGGCGGCAGTGGTTGACTTATTCAGGCTAGAGCTTTTTTCTGCATAGTGTGTCTTGCGTTTAGCAGAAACACAGACAGAAGTGCTTTCATTGAAGGATGCATTGACGAAAAGCATATGTATCAAAGAATTGATGAGCATGAATGAAGCAACCTACACAGCAATAGTTCAACCTCTTTCTTCATGATATCAAAGAATGATGATATTTTTAGCTGTCTCTTTCAAAAATAAAAAACTGCAAAATAAGAGGAAGTGAAAAGGACATGGGCAATTCTAGAGCGTGTGGTGGAAACAATTAAACTGATTGGCAAAAGAGGTCTCAGCTATCGGGCAAAAATTGAAGCAGCCCATACATTAGAAGATGAAAGTTTGGATCATGGCAATTTTCTAGAAATTCTTCTTCTTCTGAACAAATTTGATCCTTTACTAAAAAGTCTCCTTGAAGAAGTTGGAAAACTTAGTAAAAACTGACATGACCGTGTAAAGGGTAGTAAAGGGCATGGCAGCCTGGTTACACTGATTTCAAAAACTACTGTTAACAACATCATTGATATTATTTCATCATTATTGAAAAAAGGAATTGCTGAAGAAATCAGAGAAGCTAGAATGTTCTCAATACAGCTGGATACAACTCAGGAAATAAATGCTTTAGATCAGTGCTCTATTGTAATTAGATACATTACGGATGTTGTTCACGAGCGTCTTATATCTCTGTACATAAACCACTGGTAAAGCTATGTGTGATCTGGTCTGTGATGTACTGCAGTCAATGGATATTGATGTATCAAACTGTGTTGGTAATTCAACAGATGGAGCCTCCAACATGCAAGGGCAGTACAATGGCTTTACAAAATGGCTGAGCATCAAAGCCCCAGGCCAAATTCATGTGTGGTACTATGCACATGTACTTAATCTAGTAATGTTGGATGTCACAAAAGTGGCTATACCTGCAATATCGCTGTTTGGCCTGTTGTATTCATGTGGTGTATTTATTCGTGAATCATACCTCTGCATGAACGTGTGGCATGACTAATGCCAACAGGATAGATTTCGTTCAATATCTGTAATTGGGGAAACAAGATGGTGGGCAAAAGATGCAGAACTTACTAAAATGTTTGGTTCATATAATGACCCAAGTCACGCAATGTTTCTTGATGTTGTGGAAACGATGCTGGAGTTAGCCAGATCGGATCGCTTAAATGACAATACTAGGTACAAGGCTGAAGCATATGCAAAGTCACTCATTTCATTCCGTACTGTTTTGACTGCTCAGATGTAGCTATTTATTTTTAAAAATACCACTCCTTTATCTCTGTACTTACAAACACAAGGTTTGGATGTGCTACAGGCATATCGAATGGTAAATGAAACCATAGAAAGACTACAGACACAGGGTCGTAATTTTAGTGATATAATGGATGCAACAAGGAAGTTCATAATTTGGGCAAATGACAAGCTGGAGGAAAGGGAGTGTGAAGTTGTAGTCGAAGAAGACTTCCCAGTGCCTCGAGTACGTCGAAAGTAGGTGATGCCTGGTGAAACTGCAGCGGATGAACCTATCGTGTTACCCAGTGATAAATCCCGAATTGAAGTGTACAATATTGCAATGGACAAGATCATTACAAGTCTGCAGAGCCGGTTCACTACCCATGGTCTGCTCTTTGCAGAGTTGGCATGTTTGGACCCCAGAAACTTTCAGGAGATCCTGCAGAACTTTCCGAGTAATGCCCTGGCTCGACTAAGCAGCTTGCTGACACGATTTGATTCAGAAGCATCCACTGAAACATTGCAGACTGAACTGCTTGATTTTGCATCAAAGTGGAACAGACTCAAAATGTCTCTTGATAAAGAATATGAATTGTATACACAAGAAGATGAGGCCCATTTTCATCTCATTTTTCAAACTGAAGAAGGTGACGATCCTGAGGACAGAGACAAAAGTACAACATGCGAGATGTGCAAGAATTGTATAGCATGTTGCTATACTGTGCTACGAAGATTCAAAATGTACAGTAGAGCCTATAGATCACTTTCTAATACCTACAAGCTTACGCTGACATTGTCCTGCTCTCAGGTGGCACGTGAAAGGTCATTGTCAAAGCTCAAGTACATCTTGAACAGACTTTGAAGTTCCCTTACTCAGCCTCATTTGGAAGCCTTCATGCTTATGTCAGTTGAAAAAGATGCTTTGATGACACTTAACAATGATGAAATCATTCATCATCTGGCCTCCAAAAGTAGCTTGTTACAAAGATTGTAATTTATTTAATATAGGCTTCTATACAGTTCTACAGCTTTGCATGGTTTACTTTATTCAATACTGTATGCATAACATGCTGAATGCAATATCTTACTATACCTCAGTTGGAAGCCTTTATGCACATTCCTTAAATTGATGCTCAATGTTTTGCCCTACAAAAGGCAGCTTGTTACAACAGATGTTAATTATTTTATATTTATAATTTAATATTAGCGACTCCACAGTCCTACAGTTTTCATGGATGTGTGGTATTTAATAATAAAAAAAATATATGTTCAATTTAATTATCTTTCAAAATCTCAGTTGGAAGCCTTTATGCTGATGGTCAGGGTGAAGTGATGCTTTTAGTCACTTGGCAGTGATGTCACCATTGATCTGTTTGCTTTGAAGTTAGAATGTCACAAGATATATTGAATATTTATTATTTATTATTAGCCATTTTACAGTTCTAGAGTTTTCGCAGATTTCTATTTAATATTTATTATTTATTATTAGCTGTTTTACAGTTCTAGAGTTTTCACAGATTTCTATAGAATCTTTATTATTTATTATTAGCAGTTTTACAGTTCTAGAGTTTTCACAGTTTTCTGTTACTTAATAAAAACATTTGTTACAATCCATGCTTTATTTGATATGTTTCTGACGTTTATTGAGACTGATATTGCACTCGTGGTTTGTCCATCTATCATTGAAGATCTACTTTATGAGATCATGAACTTACTTAAAACATTAATTTTTAAAATCCATATATGATTATAACATGGTTTAAATGTACTAATTTGGACTAATTTTATTTAAAATCTTCTTGGGGGATACTCGCAAACCCCTCATAGAAGGGTTGGGCTCACGCGCTATGCACGCTCCTTCGACGAAATATGGGGCCACTTTGAAAAAAAAATCCAGGGCCTCTTTTGGTTCCCAGTCCAGCCCTGCTGACCACAGAGTTCAGGTTGCATTACATGGGTATACAATGATTGTATTCCTCTGCACCCCGCCTCCATCTAGCACCATTGTAAATGCCTTGCGCATGGTATTATGACCAGGCAGTAGGAGCCTGATTTATAAAAAACAAAAAGGACCAAAAACAAAAAGCCGTAGAAGCGATCTCACCTGTTTTTGCTCTTCACTTTTACACTCAGTGTTGTAAAAATGTAATATTGCGTGCACGGGACCCAAAAGCATCTAAGTACGAACGCTTGCTACCCTCTGTGTATAAAGTGACCGTGTTTGGTGGTCCTGTTCTGTCACTGCTCTCTCTGGGTTCTCTTCATTTGCAGGTCAGTGCTCGGCTACTTTCGTGCTCTATAAGCCCCAACGTTCATGCATGCACACACACCGCACGTTTCTGCAGAATGTTGTTACCGTAATTTGACATCTTGTCCATAAATGTTTGTAGTGCACATCATCCTCCTGAAAAAATCAATTCAACACAAGCCCTTTTGCCACTGTCAGAATGTTACAGCCACTTACTTTGCGGGAGCCCCCCTTGGGAGAGAGGAAGCAGTCCATCCTAACAGGGCTGCCTGCTATGACTTAAACCCCCTCCCTGAACGCCTTGCCTCCATTCTGCTGTGGCAGCTTCCCTTCTGCTCCACAGCCTGGTATCCTTGCCTGGAAGCAGCAAAGCACCTGCTGTGTCCCCAGACACATGGTCCCTCAGGTCTGCCGTGCAGGCCCCCAGCCACCCAGTCCAATTAGGAACTTTTATGATTAAAACAGCAGATGTCTGTTAATTACATTAACCTGACATTGTTACTCTATTACATTTATTTATATACAATATAAACATTACAGTACATGAGCTAAGCAGGAGAAAATAATGCACAATTAATAACAACAACATACATACATATTAATACAAATAATAAACTAATTAAGAAGACTCTCCTTTTTAAATATAGCTCATTCAGGTTCGACAAGTACCTACAAACTAGTTAAACATAGAAAGTTAAAAAAAACTAACGAAAGCTGATTTAAAATGTCAATTACCCTCCAATAAAATGTTACAATATAAAATATTACCTGACCTATGGACCTTCCATATGGCCACTGTGCTCTCTCCTTTTTCCTCTTCTCCCATTATTGGTGGCACCCGTTGGGCTGTCCTCTTGGCCTCCTTCCACTCCTCTAAGGCCATCATTAATGTCTATGCTAATGGAACCGTCTTGGTCCAAGGCCCTCAGGCCAACCTTCACCTCTTTGATAGACGTTTCCTGTGCCTCATCAACTTCCTTTCCTCTCCTGCTGTCCCCCCTCCTCTATCCTCAGCTACCTTGCCTTCACCCTCCCTCCCTGCCCCCTCTCTCACTCCCTCTTCACCTCCGCAGGGCGTAATCTGTAACCCTCCCAGGAAGTCCTTCAAAGATGGCAACCTTCTCCACATTGCCACACTTAATTCTCGCTCTGCTGTCAAACATTCCTCTGATATCTGCCGCCTTCTTGAGGAACTGGACCATGACGTGCTCGGTCTCACTGAGACATGGTTCACGGCCAGCTCTGTCACCAGCTTTGACACACTCTTACCTGACGGTTACAAGATCCCCTCCGTTGCCAGGCCCAACCGTGTTGTGGGGGTGTGGCCCTTATCTTCCCTGAGTGGATTCCTGCCACTGTTACTCCCACGCAGATCTACTCCTCTTTTGAATATCTTGTCTGCCGACTCTCTCTCTCTCCTAGCCATTCCCTTACCGTGGCTACTATCTATCGGCCACCTGGTCAAATCTCCTCCTTCCTCTCCGAGTGGGCGGACCTCTCCTCCTCACTCCTGTCCTCAACCACTCAACTCCTCCTTCTTGGAGACTTCAACATCCACCTGGATGCCTCCTGTCCCCCCTTTGGACTCTTTCGCGACCTCTGCGACTCTCTCTCACTTTCTATCCTCCCGTCTGGGCCGACTCATTCTGCAGGGCACACTCTTGATGCTCTGATTTCCTCTGACCTTCCACTCTCTGTCCCTCTCTCCACTCCTCTCTCTTGGAGTGATCACTTTCTCCTTTCCTCCCACCTCCCCCTCCCTACCCCACAGGCAAAGCCACAATCTTCACTGCCACCTATCTTCTCGGTCATCTGACCCATGAAGCGCGTGTCAGTTGAGACTTTCGCTGCCACCTTCTCACCCCCTCCTCTCCCTTCGGCTGACTCCCACCCTGACACAGCCCTCTCTACTCTCCACTCTGCTATGTCTGATACTCTTGATATCCTTGCCCCTGTCATGAGAATCTGCCTGAAGCCCAAAGCCAAATGCAACTCCTGGTATGACTCGGATCTCGTCACCCTTAAACGCAAGTGCAGGGTGGCAGGGAGGAAATGGCGGGCTTCATGTTCATCCTCTGACAAACTGGCCTGTCGCCTGCTCCAAAGGAAATACCGGCTCTCCGTTCTCTCCAAGAAGAGAGCCCTCATCCAAGCTTGCATCTCTGCGGCATCTAACAATTCGGCCGAACTCTTTAAAATCTGCAAGGAGCTGGCCAACCCTGCTGCAGTCTCTACCTCTCCTGTCCCCTCCCAGCCCTCTGCACAGCACTGGCCTCTCACTTAATTTCAAAACCTCAGGACATCCTGTCCTCACTCTCCTCCTCTCACCTCCCCCCCCTCTATTCCCTGCTCTCCCTCTGGCCCTTCTGCAGCCACCCTTCCTCTCCCCTTCTCTGCCTTTCCCCTTTTTTCTGCTGACGAGGTTTCGAGACAAGTCCGATCTATGAAAGTCTCATCAAAACAGGTCCACCCCTTTTCTTCCAAAACTATCAAGGTCCACAAAGATGCCTTGGCCCCTGCCCTTGCTGACCTCTGCAATCACTCTTTCGCCTCTGGAGTCTTCCCATTCCCTCTCAAGCAATCCCCTGTGCACCCCCTTCTTAAGAAACCCTCTTCCGACCCCTCCTGCCCAGCTATCTATCGCCCAATCTCTATCACTCCCTTCCTGGGCAAGCTCCTGGAGAAACTGGCCATCTCCCAGCTAAATCTCCATGCTGAATCTGTTGGCAGTCTTCATGACCATCAGTCTGGCTTCAGAGCTGCCAGAAGCACGGAAACTGCTCTCCTGAACATCCGTGAGGACCTGCTCTCGAACCGTGACTCTAAAATTCCATGTGTTCTCATTCTGCTTGATCTCTCTTCTGCGTTTGATACTGTCAACCATACCATCCTGCTCAACTGTCTCCGTGATAACCTGGGTACCACTGGTCAGGCTCTGGCATGGCTGACCTCTTTCCTCTACAATCGACCCTCCCAGGTCCAACTGGGGTCTTTCCTCTCTGACATCTTTTTCTCTACCTGTGGTGTCCCCCAGGGATCTAACCTCTCCCCCTGGCTATTCAACCAGTATCTGGCACTTCTCGCCCACCGCATTGCCACTCTCTGCCCCAACTTTCAGTGCTATGCGGATGATACCGAGCTCATTTTCAGGCCACCCTCGGCCTCCTCTTCTCCTTCCCTCATCTCTGACTGTCTTTCTGCTATCCAGGACTGGTGTGCCACCAATTACCTCTGCCTTAATGCCAGTAAGACTGAGATTCTACTCATTGGCACACCCACTCCCTCCTTTCCTGCAGCTCTCTGGCCGGCCTCCCTTGGCCCTCTTCCTGTTCCTACCTGCAAGGCAAAAACCTCGCGGTCATCTTCGACACCACACTCTCCTTCTCTCCTCACATATCCGACGTCTCTAAGAAGTCACACTACCAGCTACACCTCCTCAGAGGTATCCTTCCTTTCCTCTCCTTCCCCCAGAAGCTCACTGTCTCTAGAGCCCTGGTTCTCTCAAAGCTGGACTACTGTAACAGCCTCTATCTAAATCTGCCTGTCTCTACTCTCCGCCCTTTGCAACTCATCCAGAACAGGACTGCGAGACTTTTCCTTGGCCTCAAGCCCAGGGACCGTATCTCTCCAGGACTGAAATCACTACACTGGCTCCCAGTGATTGCGAGGATCAAGTTCAAAACCCTCTGCATTGTCCTTCTGGGGCCTTGGGCCAAAACACCTTCAACTCTTTCTTCCTAAATATCTTCCTTCTCAAGCTCTTCGCTCATCTGCCTCCAAATCCCTCAGGGTCAGACGTTTCTCCAAGCAACGAGTTGGTAGGAGATCTCTCTCTGCTGCAGGGGCCTCCCTCTGGAACAGCCTTCCTGCCTCTCTGAAACTTGAGGAGAACCATCTCCGGTTCCGGAAGCACCTCAAAACCTTCCTCTTCGCCTCCGCTTTCTCTCCCCCTCTCCCATGCTAAAGTTACTGAAACTGCACTGAATCTGCAACTGGGCCACTCACCTTTCCCGGTCCTTGGCCCAGCCACTCTCCCCTGCACTGCCTCCCTGGCACCCCCTGCACTATGGGACTGTGTCTGTATCCCTACAGCCCCCCTTCCCAGCACTTGTCTGCACTTACTCGCACTTGCCACGAGCCGGCCCTTGTTATTTTCCTGTATGCTATTAACCCTGTACTGCACTTCCCCTCTTCCTTCCCCTTGCATTTCTCCCTTTCCCCTCTACCCTTGCACTTGCGCCATCTCAATGACACCTGGCCTAGTAGGATCGTTGTCTGTCTCCCCTTGTTCCCCCCCTGCCTCGTCGCGCCTTGAAACACTTGTGTATAGGCACGTTACAAATGCCATATCATATCATTTTTAATTAAAATAGGTTTTAAGGGGTAACAAAAAAAAAAGGGGTTTGAGGGGACCCCTCATTAAAAAAATGAAAAAAAATCATTTTTTCAATGCATTTTTTTCGAGGCTTTTGCATTTGAGGCTTTTGCATTCTATGCAATCTCTATAAACCGGACTGGACACCACATATGAAGGACCAGTGAAGGAACTTGGTCCTCATCCTAAAAGCACCCCTGCAAGAAGTAGCAGGATGGAGAGCTCACCATTAATAATTTACAGGTGAGCCTTAATGGGTCGATGCATGCTCACCAAAACCACGCTATTGGAAGAAGGGTTTGAGAGGGAATTCACTCACAGGCCAGCAAACTTACGTCCTCTCATATCTACGCAGGAGCAGTGTTCCAATTCATCGCAGCAGCCCACAGCCTATTTTCAGCAGGAGAAAGCAGACAGGGGGGTTCTACTTCCTAGGAGGGTTGCAACCGTGCCCCAATGTCCCCGCAGAGACCAGGTGGGCGTAAAAAGTCCAGAGACTGGGCGGGGCACTACACACTATTCTATCACCTCCAATTTGACCGCCGTCTTGCCTGCACTTGACGAAAAAGCCTCAGCCTTCAGTGCCCTTTGTGGATAAAAGCCCTATAAGGCTTACAATGGTGAACGCCACTCCATCCAATTTGAAACAATTTGAAACAATTTGAAGAGCTTACAAAGTCCTACCCCAGCACTGGTAGTACTTTGCCTATTTATATTCCTACCAGGGGGTGCCCTTGACCTCAATCGGATTCTGGTGCCCATGACGGTTTGAATTTAAATACCCATAATCTTGTTTCGGATGCGTCTATCCTGGCACCTGCAATTTGCTATGAACTAGGGAAACGAGTGAGACTCTCGCTCAAGTTCAAATCCAACCAATGGTTTTTACCAGACCCTATTGAGGTGGAATAAGACATCACTGAGGTCATGTTACACCGACCCTTGACATCTGCCAATTTGCCAAATGCCCCCCCCCACCCCGGCAGCTCTCCCCTTGGCTAATGCAATATCAACTTCTATACAGGAAGAAAAAGTCTTTGGCCCCCTCGGTATGACTGATGCCCCCAAGGTGGGACACAGGGGGACTTATCAATTACCCAATCTGGCAAAACCTGGGGCTAGTAATCCTGCACTTGAACAAACACTGGTCGATGAGCTATGTTTCCCAGTTATATCCTGTCAATTGGACTCTATGGACAGGCGTTACGATATCCTTGCCTTTGAACGAAGGGAGGTGTGAACAATACTAAAGGATGTTTGTGCAAAAGTTAACATTATTGAAGGTTTTATTACAGGTCTTCAAACAAAAATTCCCAATACATCAGTGAACCCAGAGGAAATGAAGGTACATCCTATCCTGAAAGCCCCAAATCCTGATTTCAACATGTGGCTAGCCGCCCCAGTGCCTTTTAAGTATTTCTCTGTAGTTGAGACGCAGGCTCTTGTCCAGAAGTGTTTTGTGGAATCGACTCCTGAGAAGGTGCTGTGACCTAGTGTTTCTATGCTTGGCCAAGGTAGCCCAGCATCACCCGAGAAGGTGGGCAAAATTGCTCATAATAGGAATAAGATCAAAACCCCAGAGGTGGCTGCCCAAAAAGGGCTAAACATAGGGACAACAAAGGAAGGTAGTCCCAAAAATCAGATTAAATCTAAAAACTAAAGATCTGAACAATGCCTCTAGGAAATTCCTGCTCAACCTAAGGCGAAAGGTTGATGGGTTAGTGTGGAGCTCTGAGGTGGGCCTCAAATGCCAATACGGGGAAAAAAAAAACATTTTTGGGGGACCAAATGGGAAAAAATCAGCAATTTGTGCCGACAAGGATACGTCCGGCACTTCTTAGGGTTCTATTTCCCATTTTTTTTGTACCAGGACCCAAGTCATGTGAACTTATTGACCTAAGTAAGATCTTGGTTTATTCAGACACTGGGAACCAGGCCCAGACGGAGAATGAGCCTCAGACAACTCCACTGGACAGAACCAATGAAAACTGTATAAAAGTTGGCCTGGGAAAATGTCACACCTTGCGTGACAACCCGGTGATGTCTGGAATAGATATTGCAAGCCAATGTGCTCCATCAATGGAGGGTTTGAAAAAAGATCTGATTACTCTGGGTAAGGAGGTATTTCCAATATTTAAGAACTTCGAAGAGAAAAGAAGGCACCTGGCCAACAGACCACTACTTAATGTTAAAGAGGTATAAATCTGGTACAGACTCAAAAAATTTCAGGGTGACTAATGTTTAAAATATCATGAATGTGAAATTTGCTGATTAGCCTTATTTTGTTTATGTGAGGTGTTTGTTGAATATGATAATAATTCCTTAAACCAGCGCCATATTCTATTTGTGTTTTCGGAAATAGCAAACTTAAAGGCATGGTCCAGTAAAAAATGTTATTGTCCCTACGGGTCGGCCATGTTTTTTTAAGCCTAAGTGGCTCGATTTTAGAAAACTTTCACACTTGGACACCGCGTTCGAAGAGTGATACCCGTCTGTGCTGTTTGTGCCATAGGAGAAACGTTCCCGGGTGACAGCGGTCAGTAAAGGGGATTTTCTCTCGCTGTGCTGCAACCTGACCTGTATAATCTTTAAAGTCTTGTATTTTTGTGTCATGAAAATAAGATACAAAATAAAACACCACATATATTTTAACAATGGTTGTTTCGATTTTTTAAATGAATCAAGTGTGTCTCCATTCAAGGATGGACGTCAGACATCTGTGCTCCGAATGGGTGAAGGTCTGGTCGCTGTGAAGCAGGTTGGTCACTATCTATCTAAGCTAACATAACATATTCTCGATAATGCATGCACTAAATGACACTTGTTCAAAGTCTTTCAGTAGGTTATGTCTCTATAAAAGTCACACATATATCTATACTAACAATTACCATTGGATTATACAGGCCTTAGGGTCTTGACCACTATAATACACTGGTTGAAGTGTGGGTCTGTGCTCACAAGAATCTCCGGTATGTGGCATTTGTTATTGATAAGCATTGATTTACTATCAAAGGCAGTTCGCACCCGTGGATGAGCACTGGCATGTGGGCTGTCTGGGGCGCGAACGGCCAAGGTGCCAAACAACATGTACACTTCAAAAGGTATCCCACGCCAAGGGGCCATCGGTCACATGGCCTCCTCAGACCCCGTGTCTCGAGCCAGGCCTCCCCTTGATGAAGACTGCCCCCCTGCAATCCACATAAGTGTGTCTCCATTCAGCAGTCTTCCTGTACCTTATCTGCATGCCCCAGGCCAATCCATCCCACCCCATCTATCAAAGGCGGTTCGCACCCGGGGATGAGCGCTGGCTTGGGGGGCTGTCACGGATGCAAACGGCCAAGGTGCCAAACAGCATGTACACTTCAAAAGGTATCCCACGCCAAGGGTCCATCTGTCACATGGCCTCATCAGACCCCGTGTCTCCAGCAAGGCCACCCCTTGAAGCAGGCTGCCCCCCTAAGACCACGACATACATACGTCATTCATTCACAAACACACACCTGTTTCTAATACTTTATAAACTACTTGATATGTCTCATGAAAAAATCTTTGTGCTTTGCAAGTCAACTCCTGAATGTGCTACCTAGCAACCACTGAGATCTACGCTAATCTGCTTGTCGTCGTGCTATCCGTGAACTTCTGTGACGGCTTAGAGCAAACCCAACAGTGTGCTCCCTGTGGCCACCCACCTATTCTCCTGCAACATACTGCTCTGCTTGCTGAATCCAACTGTTTGTTGGTCAAGGTAAGGCCAAGGATCCTAGTCATATTTCGCAGATTTTAAAATTTCTATTTGCGAGTAGAGTACACAATAGTGCTATGTTCATTGGTCTCATTGCTATTGACTTGAGTTTCCATTGCTATGCTATCAATAGATCTATTTATTTTCATTTTTTCTATTGTCATCGAATTGCATCCTTCGGGGGTCCAGTCTATAATGTAAGCATGTTTCCTTCTTGTGCAAGACAGAACATCCAAGGGACGAGTCACATGTTCAGAATTCAGTCACATCAATTATACATTTCTGCAACTTATGCAAATACTAAGCCGCACATAATGAACTGGTATAGTTCCTGCGACCAAAACAAACCTTGCATTGATCATTGTATGATTAATTTACTTTTGTATCAAATCTTTATTCATGAAGATTGTATAATAATGTTGATATTTACGTTTCAGATTTATCAACAATGCCTGCCTGTTCGATTAGCGGTTGCCCTTCGAAGACCCATGCGAAATCTGAAGGCACTACAATGCATGTATTCCCGAAAACTGTTGATCGAATAAGAGAATGGGTCAGACATTGCGGATATCCACTGGATGAGCTGGAAAGTAGAGTCCAACAAGTCTTACAGGACAAGAGGGGTGATCGATACGGCATCTGCAGCCGGCACTTTTCCTTGGACATGTAACCACATCTTGGGTAACAAAGAAGAATAAACAGCGAATGACACGGAAATTGCTCGCAAACGCTATTCCCACTCTATTCGTCCACATTCCGCCACTGGTTAGTCAAGTGTCCGGATTTAGCTTTAGGCCTTGCAGTAGTGGGTAGGTAGCCAAATAGATTAATTGATATTGTAGGTGTTTCTATCCCTTGTAATAATTTCGATATTGATATGAGTGTATAGCTTTTTGAATAATGACATTTATCAATATATTCTTTTTCGATTTCATAACCCACAAACGAAATGTATATATATGGGAACAGGGAACTGTGCTGTATTGAGCATTTTTCAAGTATTCTGTCGCCTTACATGGCTATTTTTAATATTGGCATTTCATTATCAATCATTAAATTACCTTTACAACTTCTTGACTATCCCTTGAATCTGAAGCAAGAACATTCTACATCCTTGACGTGGTCGCAGTTATCAACCACTTCTAGCGCGTATCAGGTAATCTTACTAGGCTAATCCGCTACAGACTTTTTTAATGCATATCAAGTAATAGTTTTATTCTATCGTGTAATTATTTTACCGAATGTTTGGTTAGTGCTTTCCAATTGATATACACCTTAGTTATCGTCCACTGGTGTTTGTTTTCAGTTATAATTAGTGTTATCCATACTAATGCAAGTACTGTCTTTCAGGGAGATGCTGAAGCGTCCACCACATCTACAACATTTCTAGATGTTCTTCACCAGCAGGAGGTATGGATACTGACAGCTCCATCGAGAGTCATCATCAGAGCTGGAATTCTTGTCGTTTGATTGTTCTACACAATGTTTCATTCGTGGTTAGCCGTTGATATGTACCTGTGCTGTCGACCGCAGGTGTGTGTTATGTTTTCACTATTGTAATCCTCACTAATGCAAGTACTATGTTTCAGGCAGTTGATGGAGCGTCAACCCCTGCACTTGATGCGGAGCCTGACGTTCAAGTAATTCCAGGGGAAATGGAAGCGGGACCATGCATAAACGAATCGGCGCAACAGCTTTCGGAAGTGCGCACTACATTTGCAACATCCATAGATATTCTTCAGCAGCACAAGGTATGGATACTGACGGCTCCATCATGCGTGATCATATAACGTGATTCCATTTGCTATACTTTCTTCCCTATTAACGCAAGTGCTGTGTTTCAGGGAGACGACGGAGCTTGCACTACAATCACAACATCCCATTTAGATGATGCAGATATAAATAAATCGGAGAAATAAATCGATGAAATGTGATCATATTAAATGTAACCCTCCCCGGAAGTCCTTCAAAGATGGCAACCTTCTCCACATTGCCACACTTAATTCTCGCTCTGCTGTCAAACATTCCTCTGATATCTGCCGCCTTCTTGAGGAACTGGACCTTGACGTGCTCGGTCTCACTGAGACATGGTTCACGGCCAGCTCTGTCACCAGCTTTGACACACTCTTACCTGACGGTTACAAGATCCTCTCCGTTGCCAGGCCCAACCGTGTTGTGGGGGTGTGGCCCTTATCTTCCCTGAGTGGATTCCTGCCACTGTTACTCCCACGCAGATCTACTCCTCTTTTGAATATCTTGTCTGCCGACTCTCTCTCCTAGCCATTCCCTTACCGTGGCTACTATCTATCGGCCACCTGGTCAAATCTCCTCCTTCCTCTCCGAGTGGGCGGACCTCTCCTCCTCACTCCTGTCCTCAACCACTCAACTCCTCCTTCTTGGAGACTTCAACATCCACCTGGATGCCTCCTGTCCCCCCTTTGGACTCTTTCGCGACCTCTGCGACTCTCTCTCACTTTATATCCTCCCGTCTGGGCCGACTCATTCTGCAGGGCACACTCTTGATGCTCTGATTTCCTCTGACCTTCCACTCTCTGTCCCTCTCTCCACTCCTCTCTCTTGGAGTGATCACTTTCTCCTTTCCTCCCACCTCCCCCTCCCTACCCCACAGGCAAAGCCACAATCTTCACTGCCACCTATCTTCTCGGTCATCTGACCCATGAAGCGCGTGTCAGTTGAGACTTTCGCTGCCACCTTCTCACCCCCTCCTCTCCCTTCGGCTGACTCCCACCCTGACACAGCCCTCTCCACTCTCCACTCTGCTATATCTGATACTCTTGATATCCTTGCCCCTGTCATGAGAATCTGCCTGAAGCCCAAAGCCAAATGCAACTCCTGGTATGACTCGGATCTCGTCACCCTTAAACGCAAGTGCAGGGTGGCAGGGAGGAAATGGCGGGCTTCATGTTCATCCTCTGACAAACTGGCCTGTCGCCTGCTCCAAAGGAAATACCGGCTCTCCGTTCTCTCCAAGAAGAGAGCCCTCATCCAAGCTTGCATCTCTGCGGCATCTAACAATTCGGCCGAACACTTTAAAATCTGCAAGGAGCTGGCCAACCCTGCTGCAGTCTCTACCTCACCTGTCCCCTCCCAGCCCTCTGCACAGCACTGGCCTCTCACTTCATTTCAAAACCTCAGGACATCCTGTCCTCACTCTCCTCCTCTCACCTCCCCCCCTCTATTCCCTGCTCTCCCTCTGGCCCTTCTGCTGCCACCCTTCCTCTCCCCTTCTCTGCCTTTCCCCTTTTTTCTGCTGACGAGGTTTCGAGACAAGTCCGATCTATGAAAGTTTCATCAAAACAGGTCCACCCCTTTTCCTCCAAAACTATCAAGGTCCACAAAGATGCCTTGGCCCCTGCCCTTGCTGACCTCTGCAATCACTCTTTCGCCTCTGGAGTCTTCCCATCCCCTCTCAAGCAATCCCCTGTGCACCCCCTTCTTAAGAAACCCTCTTCCAACCCCTCCTGCCCAGCTATCTATCGCCCAATCTCTATCACTCCCTTCCTGGGCACGCTCCTGGAGAAACTGGCCATCTCCCAGCTAAATCTCCATGCTGAATCTGTTGGCAGTCTTCATGACCATCAGTCTGGCTTCAGAGCTGCCAGAAGCACGGAAACTGCTCTCCTGAACATCCGTGAAGACCTGCTCTCGAACCGTGACTCTAAAATTCCATGTGTTCTCATTCTGCTTGATCTCTCTTCTGCCTTTGATACTGTCAACCATACCATCCTGCTCAACCGTCTCTGTGATAACCTGGGTACCACTGGTCAGGCTCTGGCATGGCTGACCTCTTTCCTCTACAATCGACCCTCCCAGGTCCAACTGGGGTCTTTCCTCTCTGACATCTTTTTCTCTACCTGTGGTGTCCCCCAGGGATCTAACCTCTCCCCCTGGCTATTCAACCAATATCTGGCACTTCTCGCCCACCGCATTGCCGCTCTCTGCCCCAACTTTCAGTGCTATGCGGATGATACCGAGCTCATTTTCAGGCCACCCTCAGCCTCCTCTTCTCCTTCCCTCATCTCTGACTGTCTTTCTGCTATCCAGGACTGGTGTGCCACCAATTACCTCTGCCTTAATGCCAGTAAGACTGAGATTCTACTCATTGGCACACCCACTCTCTCCTTTCCTGCAGCTCTCTGGCCGGCCTCCCTTGGCCCTCTTCCTGTTCCTACCTGCAAGGCAAAAACCTCGCGGTCATCTTCGACTCCACACTCTCCTTCTCTCCTCACATATCCGACGTCTCTAAGAAGTCACACTACCAGCTACACCTCCTCAGAGGTATCCTTCCTTTCCTCTCCTTCCCCCAGAAGCTCACTATCTCTATCTAAATCTACCTGTCTCTACTCTCCGCCCTTTGCAACTCATCCAGAACAGGACTGCGAGACTTTTCCTTGGCCTCAAGCCCAGGGACCGTATCTCTCCAGGACTGAAATCACTACACTGGCTCCCAGTGATTGCGAGGATCAAGTTCAAAACCCTCTGCATTGTCCACAAGGCCTTCTGGGGCCTTGGGCCAAAACACCTTCAACTCTCTCTTCCTAAATATCTTCCTTCTCAAGCTCTTCGCTCATCTGCCTCCAAATCCCTCAGGGTCAGCCGTTTCTCCAAGCAACGAGTTGGTGGGAGATCTCTCTCCGCTGCAGGGGCCTCCCTCTGGAACAGCCTTGCTGCCTCTCTGAAACTTGAGGAGAACCATCTCCGGTTCCGGAAGCACCTCAAAACATTCCTCTTCGCCTCCGCTTTCTCTCCCCCTCTCCCCTGCTAAAGTTACTGAAACTGCACTGAATCTGCAACTGGGCCACTCACCTTTCTCGGTCCTTGGCCCAGCCACTCTCCCCTGCACTGCCTCCCTGCACCCCCTGCACTATGGGACTGTGTCTGTATCCCTACAGCCTCCCTTCCCAGCACTTGTCTGCACTTACTCGCACTTGCCACGAGCTGGCCCTTGTTATTTTCCTGTATGCTATTAACCCTGTACTGCACTTCCCCACTTCCTTCCCCTTGCACTTTTCCCTTCCCGCTACCCCTGCACTTGCGCCATCTGAATGACACCTGGCCTAGTAGGATCATTGTCTGTCTCCCCTTGTCCCCCCCCCTGCCTCGTCGCGCCTTGAAACACTTGTGTATAGGCGCGTTACAAATGCCATATCATATCATATCATAGGTAAAGTTTTTTTTTAATTAAAATGGGTTTTAAGGGGTAACAAAAAAAAAGGGTTTTGAGGGGACCCCTCATTAAAAAAATGAAAAAAAATCATTTTTTCAATGTATTTTTTTCCAGGCTTTTGCATTTGAGGCTTTTGCATTCTATGCAATCTCTATAAACCGGACTGGACACCACATATGAAGGACCAGTGAAGGAACTTGGTCCTCATCCTAAAAGCACCCCTGCAAGAAGTAGCAGGATGGAGAGCTCACCATTAATAATTTACAGGTGAGCCTTAATGGGTCGATGCATGCTCACCAAAACCACGCTATTGGAAGAAGGGTTTGAGAGGGAATTCACTCACAGGCCAGCAAACTTACGTCCTCTCATATCTACGCAGGAGCAGTGTTCCAATTCATCGCAGCAGCCCACAGCCTATTTTCAGCAGGAGAAAGCAGACAGGGGGGTTCTACTTCCTAGGAGGGTTGCAACCGTGCCCCAATGTCCCCGCAGAGACCAGGTGGGCGTAAAAAGTCCAGAGACTGGGCGGGGCACTACACACTATTCTATCACCTCCAATTTGACCGCCGTCTTGCCTGCACTTGACGAAAAAGCCTCAGCCTTCAGTGCCCTTTGTGGATAAAAGCCCTATAAGGCTTACAATGGTGAACGCCACTCCATCCAATTTGAAACAATTTGAAACAATTTGAAGAGCTTACAAAGTCCTACCCCAGCACTGGTAGTACTTTGCCTATTTATATTCCTACCAGGGGGTGCCCTTGACCTCAATCGGATTCTGGTGCCCATGACGGTTTGAATTTAAATACCCATGATCTTGTTTCTGATGCGTCTATCCTGGCACCTGCAATTTGCTATGAACTAGGGAAACGAGTGAGACTCTCGCTCAAGTTCAAATCCAACCAATGGTTTTTACCAGACCCTATTGAGGTGGAATAAGACATCACTGAGGTCATGTTACACCGACCCTTGACATCTGCCAATTTGCCAATGCCCCCCCCACCCCGGCAGCTCTGCCCTTGGCTAATACAATATCAACTTCTATACAGGAAGAAAAAGTCTTTGGCCCCCTCGGTATGACCGATGCCCCCAAGGTGGGACACAGGGGGACTTATCAATTACCCAATCTATCAAAACCTGGGGCTAGTAATCCTGCACTTGAACAAACACTGGTCGATGAGCTATGTTTCCCAGTTATATCCTGTCAATTGGACTCTATGGACAGGCGTTACGATATCCTTGCCTTTGAACGAAGGGAGGTGTGAACAATACTAAAGGATGTTTGTGCAAAAGTTAACATTATTGAAGGTTTTATTACAGGTCTTCAAACAAAAATTCCCAATACATCAGTGAACCCAGAGGAAATGAAGGTACATCCTATCCTGAAAGCCCCAAATCCTGATTTCAACATGTGGCTAGCCGCCCCAGTGCCTTTTAAGTATTTCTCTGTAGTTGAGACGCAGGCTCTTGTCCAGAAGTGTTTTGTGGAATCGACTCCTGAGAAGGTGCTGTCACCTAGTGTTTCTATGCTTGGCCAAGGTAGCCCAGCATCACCCGAGAAGGTGGGCAAAATTGCTCATAATAGGAATAAGATCAAAACCCCAGAGGTGGCTGCCCAAAAAGGGCTAAACATAGGGACAACAAAGGAAGGTAGTCCCAAAAATCAGATTAAATCTAAAAACTAAAGATCTGAACAATGCCTCTAGGAAATTCCTGCTCAACCTAAGGCGAAAGGTTGATGGGTTAGTGTGGAGCTCTGAGGTGGGCCTCAAATGCCAATACGGGGAAAAAAAAACATTTTTGGGGGACCAAATGGGAAAAAATCAGCAATTTGTGCCGACAAGGATACGTCCGGCACTTCTTAGGGTTCTATTTCCCATTTTTTTTGTACCAGGACCCAAGTCATGTGAACTTATTGACCTAAGTAAGATCTCGGTTTATTCAGACACTGGGAACCAGGCCCAGACGGACAATGAGCCTCAGACAACTCCACTGGACAGAACCAATGAAAACTGTATAAAAGTTGGCCTGGGAAAATGTCACACCTTGCGTGACAACCCGGTGATGTCTGGAATAGATATTGCAAGCCAATGTGCTCCATCAATGGAGGGTTTGAAAAAAGATCTGATTACTCTGGGTAAGGAGGTATTTCCAATATTTAAGAACTTCGAAGAGAAAAGAAGGGACCTGGCCAACAGACCACTGCTTAATGTTAAAGAGGTTTAAATCTGGTACAGACTCAAAACATTTCAGGGTGACTAATGTTTAAAATATCATGAATGTGAAATTTGCTGATTAGCCTTATTTTGTTTATGTGAGGTGTTTGTTGAATATGATAATAATTCCTTAAACCAGCGCCATATTCTATTTGTGTTTTCGGAAATACCAAACCTAAAGGCATGGTCCAGTAAAAAATGTTATTGTCCCTACGGGTCGGCCATGTTTTTTTAAGCCTAAGTGGCTCGATTTTAGAAAACTTTCACACTTGGACACCGCGTTCCAAGAGTGATACCCGTCTGTGCTGTTTGTGCCATAGGAGAAACGTTCCCGGGTGACAGCGGTCAGTAAAGGGGATTTTCTCTCGCTGTGCTGCAACCTGACCTGTATAATCTTTAAAGTCCTGTATTTTTGTGTCATGAAAATAAGATACAAAATAAAACACCACGTATATTTTAACAATGGTTGTTTCGATTTTTTAAATGAATCAAGTGTGTCTCCATTCAAGGATGGACGTCAGACATCTGTGCTCCGAATGGGTGAAGGTCTGGTCGCTGTGAAGCAGGGTGGTCACTATCTATCTAAGCTAACATAACATATTCTCGATAATGTATGCACTAAATAACACTTGTTCAAAGTCTTTCAGTAGGTTATATCTCTATAAAAGTCACACATATATCTATACTAACAATTACCATTGGATTATACAGGCCTTAGGGTCTTGACCACTATAATACACTGGTTGAAGTGTGGGTCTGTGCTCACAAGAATCTCCGGTATGTGGCATTTGTTATTGATAAGCATTGATTTACTATCAAAGGCAGTTCGCACCCGTGGATGAGCACTGGCATGTGGGCTGTCTGGGGCGCGAACGGCCAAGGTGCCAAACAACATGTACACTTCAAAAGGTATCCCACGCCAAGGGGCCATCGGTCACATGGCCTCCTCAGACCCCGTGTCTCGAGCCAGGCCTCCCCTTGAAGAAGACTGCCCCCCTGCAATCCACATAAGTGTGTCTCCATTCAGCAGTCTTCCTGTACCTTATCTGCATGCCCCAGGCCAATCCATCCCACCCCATCTATCAAAGGCGGTTCGCACCCGGGGATGAGCGCTGGCTTGGGGGGCTGTCACGGATGCAAACGGCCAAGGTGCCAAACAGCATGTACACTTCAAAAGGTATCCCACGCCAAGGGTCCATCTGTCACATGGCCTCATCAGACCCCGTGTCTCCAGCAAGGCCACCCCTTGAAGCAGGCTGCCCCCCTAAGACCACGACATACATACGTCATTCATTCACAAACACACACCTGTTTCTAATACTTTATAAACTACTTGATATGTCTCATGAAAAAATCTTTGTGCTTTGCAAGTCAACTCCTGAATGTGCTACCTAGCAACCACTGAGATCTACGCTAATCTGCTTGTCGTCGTGCTATCCGTGAACTTCTGTGACGGCTTAGAGCAAACCCAACAGTGTGCTCCCTGTGGCCACCCACCTATTCTCCTGCAACATACTGCTCTGCTTGCTGAATCCAACTGTTTGTTGGTCAAGGTAAGGCCAAGGATCCTAGTCATATTTCGCAGATTTTAAAATTTCTATTTGCGAGTAGAGTACACAATAGTGCTATGTTCATTGGTCTCATTGCTATTGACTTGAGTTTCCATTGCTATGCTATCAATAGATCTATTTATTTTCATTTTTTCTATTGTCATCGAATTGCATCCTTCGGGGGTCCAGTCTATAATGTAAGCATGTTTCCTTCTTGTGCAAGACAGAACATCCAAGGGACGAGTCACATGTTCAGAATTCAGTCACATCAATTATACATTTCTGCAACTTATGCAAATACTAAGCCGCACATAATGAACTGGTATAGTTCCTGCGACCAAAACAAACCTTGCATTGATCATTGTATGATTAATTTACTTTTGTATCAAATCTTTATTCATGAAGATTGTATAATAATGTTGATATTTACTTTTCAGATTTATCAACAATGCCTGCCTGTTCGATTAGCGGTTGCCCTTCGAAGACCCATGCGAAATCTGAAGGCACTACAATGCATGTATTCCCGAAAACTGTTGATCGAATAAGAGAATGGGTCAGACATTGCGGATATCCACTGGATGAGCTGGAAAGTAGAGTCCAACAAGTCTTACAGGACAAGAGGGGTGATCGATACGGCATCTGCAGCCGGCACTTTTCCTTGGACATGTAACCACATCTTGGGTAACAAAGAAGAATAAACAGCGAATGACACGGAAATTGCTCGCAAACGCTATTCCCACTCTATTCGTCCACATTCCGCCACTGGTTAGTCAAGTGTCCGGATTTAGCTTTAGGCCTTGCAGTAGTGGGTAGGTAGCCAAATAGATTAATTGATATTGTAGGTGTTTCTATCCCTTGTAATAATTTCGATATTGATATGAGTATATAGCTTTTTGAATAATGACATTTATCAATATATTCTTTTTCGATTTCATAACCCACAAACGAAATGTATATATATGGGAACAGGGAACTGTGCTGTATTGAGCATTTTTCAAGTATTCTGTCGCCTTACATGGCTATTTTTAATATTGGCATTTCAACCACTTCTAGCGCGTATCAGGTAATCTTACTAGGCTAATCCGCTACAGACTTTTTTAATGCATATCAAGTAATAGTTTTATTCTATCGTGTAATTATTTTACCGAATGTTTGGTTAGTGCTTTCCAATTGATATACACCTTAGTTATCGTCCACTGGTGTTTGTTTTCAGTTATAATTAGTGTTATCCATACTAATGCAAGTACTGTCTTTCAGGGAGATGCTGAAGCGTCCACCACATCTACAACATTTCTAGATGTTCTTCACCAGCAGGAGGTATGGATACTGACAGCTCCATCGAGAGTCATCATCAGAGCTGGAATTCTTGTCGTTTGATTGTTCTACACAATGTTTCATTCGTGGTTAGCCGTTGATATGTACCTGTGCTGTCGACCGCAGGTGTGTGTTATGTTTTCACTATTGTAATCCTCACTAATGCAAGTACTATGTTTCAGGCAGTTGATGGAGCGTCAACCCCTGCACTTGATGCGGAGCCTGACGTTCAAGTAATTCCAGGGGAAATGGAAGCGGGACCATGCATAAACGAATCGGCGCAACAGCTTTCGGAAGTGCGCACTACATTTGCAACATCCATAGATATTCTTCAGCAGCACAAGGTATGGATACTGACGGCTCCATCATGCGTGATCATATAACGTGATTCCATTTGCTATACTTTCTTCCCTATTAACGCAAGTGCTGTGTTTCAGGGAGACGACGGAGCTTGCACTACAATCACAACATCCCATTTAGATGATGCAGATGTAAATAAATCGGAGAAATAAATCGATGAAATGTGATCATATTTAGATTTTCCTTGATTCTTTTAGACAATGCATCATTTGTGGTTATCTCTTTATATGTACCTTTGCGTTCGACCCCAAGTGTGTGTTATGTTTCCAATATTGAAAACCATACTAATGCAAGTATTGTGTTTCAGGGAGACGACAGAGCTTCCACTACAATCACAACATCCCATTTTGATGATGCAGATGTAAAGGAATTAGAGAAATAAGTCGATGAAATCTGCATATTTATATTTTCCTTGATTGTTTTAGACAATGCATCATTTGTGGTTATCTCTTTATATGTACCTGTGCCGTCGACCCCAAGTGTGTGTTATGTTTCCAATATTGAAAACCATACTAATGCAAGTACTGTGTTTCAGGGAGACGCTGAAGCCTCCTCTCCAATACAACCATTCATGGCAGACCATGTAGAGCCAGAGGTATGGATACTGACAGTTCCATTGAAATAGATCATCACAGGTCGAATACTTGTCGTTTGATTGTTGCACACAATGTTTAAATCGCGTTTGGCTATTGAGATGTACCTGTGTGTTCGTCCTCACGTGTGTTTTATGCTAACAATATTTTGATACATAGTAATGAAAGTACTATGTTTCAGGGAGACGATGGAGCCTCATTCCGTGCTGTCTATGCGGATACAGAAAATATAGTCGTTGCAGCGCAAGAGGAAGGGAGGACATGTGGAAACGAATCAGAGCTACAGCGTGCAGATGTTGAAGGTCAAGTCAAAAAAGTTGCAAAGAAAAAAACCCCAAAAAAGGTTAGTTACGAACAGTTCATAACTTTAAAAAAATGTTTGTGCTGGGGACTATTGTATGTTTTTTTCCAGTCAATTGGACTAAACTTTATCTTGTGTTTAAACTGAACATCCCTTTTCAAATCTCTCCTCTAGTTACCCATGGGTGTCAGAACTATACATACACAGACAGTGAAGCGAATGAGAGATGTTGCTTGCCAGACCCTGTACACTATGGAGGAACTATTAATTGAGGCGAGGCGTGTTCAGGCTCGAGATGCTCATGTCCAATGGCCAGAACATGAATTAACTATGTTTGGGGAATACAGCAAAGTTGCATTGGACCATTGCTACAGTGCGACCACACCACCACAAGAAGATGATATTGAATGTATTGAAGATAGCTCTGAAGTAGTTGCAGATCAATTCACACAATCTACACCCGCCAAAAAATTGCCACCCAAAAACATGTCGACATTGTTGTGTTCTCCCATCAATGTTGAAGTAGCAGATGTCGAAATGACAGAGAATGAACCAGCCGCAGCATCCATTGACGCATCAGAACTTGATAGCAGCGATATTACTTTCCAATGTGTCGAAATCTCTGCAACGTCACAGGCCGAAACAACGTTGACGCAGGATGACAGTCTAATGAAAGAGAGCAAATACATTGTATTCAACAGTTGTTTGATGGAAATTATAAGTATGCTGAAATGTGGGCATTCCGTTAGAGGGAAAGTATGTGGGAAGCCATTGATTAATGTAACTCGTCAAATAAAAGGCAGTAACGTCAAAATAAATGCCGCCTGTCGATTAAATCATAGGTTCTCATGGTCTGCACAAACAATGCTGGAGAAAATGCCAGCAGGCAATCTACTGTGTGCAGCTGCATCACTTTTTAGTGGCTCCAGTTTTAGAAAGTTAGAGGCTTTCTTTCAGTTTGTGGGACTCCATTTCATTTTTAAATTGCTGTACTACATATACCAACGTGATTATCTGTTTCCGGCCATTAGTGATGCTTGGAAAATTGAACAATTGTCTCTAGCAAGTACATTCGAAGGGAAACGTTTCAGGCTAGCCGGCGATGCACAGTGCGACAGCCCTGGATTTTCTGCCAAGTACTGCACCTACCACTTTCAGGACATGGATAGTAAGAAGATTGTGAGTTCGGTGGTCGTGCAGGTAACACAATGTACATCCTCAGTGGCCATGGAGAAACTAGGATTTATAAAATTAGTGGAATATCTACAATCAAGGGGAATGCACATCGACCTCATAGCCACGGACAGACACGTTTCAATTGCCAAGACAATGAGAGAGCAGTTCCCGCTTATTAATCATCAATTTGACGTATGGCATCTTGCTAAATCAATCAGTAAGAAAATCTCATCTGCACGAAAAAAAAAAGGTTTTGAAAGTATTTTGCAGTGGTCCCAGTCTATCACCAACCATCTTTGGTGGAGCTCAAAAACTTGTGAAGGGTCAGTGGAAATACTACTTGAAAAATGGCGGTCACTGATGCACCACTGTACCAACATTCACCGCTGGTCAGAAAACCTACATTTCCACCAATGTGAACATGACCCTTTGTCCCCAGAGGAGGCAAGAAAGAAGAAGTGGTTGATTCCATCTTCACCGACTCACAAAGCCATTGAGAAGATTGTTTTCGACAAAACTCTATCAAGAGATTTGAGAGGACTGACAGAATTCTGTCACACAGGAGATTTGGAGGTGTTCCACAATATGTGCCTAAAGCACAGGCCAAAGCGCTTGCATTTTAGCTTTCGGGGCATGAAACATCGCACTCTACTAGCGGTCTTGGCCCATAACAGCAATGTCGGACGTGAACAAACTAGGACTAGGGGTAAAGTGAGGATGCCTCGCTACACTAAGGTGTTTTCAAAATGAAGTAAGCAATGGGTGATCAAACCAGTCTATGATGAAATGCAGTTTGACTTTGTGAAAGGCCTTATTGTCGCTGTGTTAGAGAAGCACAGATATGGAATTTTGGACGTTTCTGTGCAGAGCAGTGATCCATTGCCACCGAACATTGCAACTGTGCCATGTCCACCAGAAGCACAGCTGGTTGTGAAGTACAAATCCCGGTTTAAATAATTGCAATACGATTGTCTTTTTGTAAATAAATGTTATTGTACAGTGTACCTGTAACCCTAACCCCTACCTTCACCATCATGGGTGGCGAACAAGCTGGTTGGCATCTTTGAATTCTGTCTATTCACCTCATATATGTGTATGTATATATTTTTCTCATGTCTCATCTCATGTAAATGTAAATGCTACGCAATGTTGCGCACTATTAACGGAGGGGAGGCTTGCGTATTGCAAATAATAAAACAAACAAACAATAAATCTCACTTTTAACTCAACTCCTGTGGTACTTTATACTTCCCTGACCTTCCGCCAAAAAATAAATGTCTCCATTTGGGCTGTAAATGTCGCAGACGACGGGGACAAAATTGGGGGCCTTAGAACGCGCCAAGCGGGCCGTGGCATTTGGGAGAGAAGCCAGTTCGCATTTGCACATTGTGGCGCACTACATAGAGGGATTCTAAACTTCAAGTTCTCACAGATGCCTTTACTACGGGATGTTGCAAATAAAGAATGCAAAGGACAGCGGCTTTGATTTTCAGCTCACTCCCAGAAGAGGCCCACAAGTCTCACTGGAAGTATAAGGGTCTATTGTTTTTTATCCTTGAGACAGGGACCATGCCGAAAGAACTTCATTTGAAGGGGGTTCGCAATAACGTAAGAGACGATAAGGCAGAAAATTCAGAAAATAGACCGAGTTTCATTTTAGTTCAGTATACAAAAAATCGTTGTCAAGAGCACGGTCCGATTTACAGACTGAGAGTAAATCTTTAGACGCTTTTATACCGGAATGAAGAATTAATGAATGGATGCATGAATAAATGAATGAATGAAGAGCTAGGAAAAGCAAGGAAAACGTTTTCGTAGTGGGCACATGGGCATGCAGGTCCACTGGTCTGACCGATCTCGGTCCTTAGCCCAGCCACTTTTCCCTGCACTGCCTACCTGCACTACGGGACTGTCTCTGTATCCTTCAGCCCCTTCTCCCGGCATTTACCTTGCACTTGCCACCAGCTGGCCCTATTATTTATCTTGTATTCTACTAACCATGTACAGCACTTTTACCCCCCTCTCTCCTTCCCCAAGCACGATCTGAAAGACACCTGGCCTAGTAGGATCATTGTCTGTCTGTCCTTGTCCCCCCTGCCTCGTCGCGCCTTGAAACACTTGAGACTGTCATTTCTCATTGTGTGTTGGCCTCGATTTATTTCGTTACTTTTCGCATTGATTTTAGAGCCGAACATACTCCATTGAACTATCCTTGCAAGCAAATAGTTTCTGATCGGCCGTAATAAATAAAATATTTTTTTTTGTTTTCATAACAGGTATTTGATCCCGTTCTGCTACTGTCATCGGTTTGAGACACTGGAAGACGGATTCTTCAATAGACACCTGCAGCTTCGTGTGAACAACTGGAGCACGTTAACCATATTATGGGACGATCGCCAAGGGCCCACATGCCCTTACGCTGTACTAGTGGCAAGAAGCAACATATCAACCTTTACGATGGACTAGTGCCTAGTTGATGGAACAACCTTGCAGTTCAAAGTGCTTCCAAAGTGCTTCTTTTAACGAAAAGCAACACCCTGTGTACCATAAAGGAACAGCGCGTGACTCAATATAAACTTATCCGGATTTGCGGATACAGATAAAAGAAAATAAATGGCTTTCGGAGTTCATATGGCAATTGCTGAATATTCTCTAAACATTTAATGTCAAATAAATGTACTTTACCAAATGTACCGTGTTGCTGTTTGATTTTAAAGTACAGTTTCATATTCCGAATTGTGGCGCGCTGTGTTCTGAGATGGTCTGTGTTGGTTTCCGGGTTCTGTGTGGAGTCGCGTAGAAGACGACTGGGCGCGTTTGCCTACGCAGCACAGTAACGTCACGGAGAGATGCGGGGAATATGAATGTTTTGATAATGTCAGGCTCAGGGGCGGGGGATTTGATTTAGTGCCGCAGAAGCAGGTCAGCCAGGGCCATGCAGCAAGTGATAGGATTATCACGAAATGGCGGCTCCCTGGTGCCTGTTTTCGCGTGCGTTTAATGGACGAAAACTTGGGTAAGGTCCATAGGAAAGTTTTCTAAAATCGAGCCACTTAGGCTTAAAAAAACATGGCCGACCCGTAGGGACAATACAAATCTTTACTGGACCATGCCTTTAAGGCTAATTAGATCTAATGACATAAAGCAGGTGGTTTTTGAGTACGAAGATAGCCTGCATGTTGTAAAAGTGGGCCTACATTCAAACATAGTAAAAAATGAGATCTTTGCTGAGGGTGAGAGCTTACTATCACTGGAGTACGAAATATTTGAGAATTTAGTGTCTCCTGCTTCTTCACCTGGCAGGAACAGCACTGCTGAACTGAAAATTGGCACTCCAGAGAAGACTCTCTGAACCCCTAACCTTTAACCTGTGTAATAACCAATCCCAGAGAGCCCATAAACCACACCTTACTATGCAGGAGGAGGATAGAAGACCAAGTTATGACTGGGCCAGGATTGTAAATGCATTACACAGGGAAGTAGCTACCTTGAATGTTCATGCATGATTATTTACAACTTCTATGGTGTCTTGGAACTCGAGGGGCTTCAACAATATTCTTAGTAACAAGGATGTCTTAAGTGCTTTTGATATCGTTTGTTTACAGAAAACCCTAATTTGTGACGTCCCTATCATGGATGGCCATGAGGTGTTTCAATTAAGGTTGAACATTTTGGATGACATTTTGTCTGATTTCTATTATTCAATGATTGGGGAATCCCCTGAGGAAGGGGGCCACGTGGTAGTTGTGGGTGACTTTAATGCTGGGTGTCTTGAGAGTTGGTGTTGTGAAATTGGGATTGGAGGTCAGGTGAAGAAGCGGCAGTGCATGGAAGGCACCTGCGCACGGTTGAGGTTGTGTGCTGGACAGCGGCAGCTCTGGTGAAGGCAGCGCTGAGTACGGAGCCCACTGTGTAAGATGCAGAGTCGCGGAGGCTCGTTGTGGAAAACATTGATAAACAGTGTACTATAACATTTTCATTCCTTTGACAGTGGATATCGAAAACCTCGACTAAAGGTCAGGTAAAAGGGTTGCTATGTATTCATATGGTGGAACGGGGACCATGTATAGCTGGGTGGTAACACCTATAAAGCATCGCTGTAAGACCCGGCCCCAATATAAAGATAAGATAGTGAAGTACACCATACAATGGTCTAAAAGCACAGAAGGGGAAATAACAAGGCCATAGCCGCCTAACGTCAGTTTCTCCAAAGACATGCTGCAATTACTTTTGACCCATCTACAGAGTACGTACTAATGGAAGAAGTTAGCTAAACTGTGGTGTATGTTCCAGGAGGACAGGCCATGGATTATGAGATTACGGGAGGTCAAGGAATAGGGATCCGATCCCTCCGCTCTGCCTCCTGCACCGCCGAGTGTTATATCTGATGACGCGGAGGAGGAACAGGGCTTATATCCCTTAAGAGAATTTAAAGCAGCAGAGGGATACCCCACATATAAGCTGACCACAACGAGGAGGGGCTGCAGCACGCAAACAATTAGTTTGCAGGTATAGGACCAGAAGATGGATAGCTACACGGATACTATTGAAATTAAAGGGGTCCACAATGGGGGAAGCAGAGGGTGCAATGAAGACAATAGAAAGGTGGGAGCTGTGACACGGGTGACACAGAAGGATAGATGGGTTTGGGGATTAGGGAAACAAACAACCTCAAGACAGCAAAGAAGCAAGACTAGGAAGGGATTATAAAGTGCAACAGCGAGCATTGGCAAATGAACTGGAGCTGCGGGAGTAGAATAGGAGAGAGTATTCTGTGATATTATAAAAGGAACAAAAGGTCATAGTAGAGCGACAGGTGAAGGAAGAGAGACAACGGGAAAAGATGGAAAGGAAGAGGGAATAAATAGAGAGGATGTTAGAGGAGGAAAAGGAGATGGAGATGAACTTGTGGAGGAAGAAAATATTATTGCAGGAATCACGTAATTACGAGGAAAAGCGATTGAAACAGTGGATTATGGAAAGGTGGGCTAGAGAACAAAGTAGGAAGGGTGAGGAAGCACAGGCATTAGAAAAGGTAAGTGACCAAATTAAAATAGAATTAGCACGGAAAAGGCGGAAAGAGGACAAACAAAGGGAACAGGAAAATGCAGGCGAGTACAATGGAGGGCCAAGCGGACACGTCTCAATGCTTGTAACTTCTCAACTAACTTCTGTAGCAACATGGATGACGAATCTGACAATGACGATGACCATAGTGACGAAGAGAGGGAAGCGTCTATTGAGCTCAATAATAATAATAATAATAATAATAATAATAATAATAATAATAATAATAATAATAATAATATAGCATTTATATAGCACTACAAATCCTCAGGCATCTGAGCGCTGCTTATTACTGCCCACAGTGTGTGGTGCTCATTTATCAACCTCGGAAGGATGAAAGGCTGAGTTTGGCCCTGCCGGGATTCAGACCTGCGTCAGCAGGCTCTGCACGGATGTCAAAGTGAGTGCTCTACTCGCTGTGCTATCGGACCATGCTATATCTCACAGGGACTAATGGAGGGAACTATTGGGAGTGTAGAACACATGAACAGAGCAGTAGACAGCATGACAAATGTACATAAGACACAACAAAGAAGGCAGCACCTCAGGTACCATACAGCAGCAGGCTCAGGGACCTCCTGTGCACAGGAGAAACAGGGCAACTATCACGCAATCAAGGGGACATTCTGTTCGAGAGGGCATCTGGTAGGACATTACAACACCACACAGCAGGCATACGCAATAGAACCCGTAGACATGGGTGCAGAAATTGAAAACTAGAGGGGACCCATTCAGGTAAGGCAGTATATATGTACACCGGAAGAGAGGGCAGCTTATTATTGAAGAGAGAAGGGACAAGACCACAGTAAGTGCCCTGGAAGCACACAGCAATAGAACCTGTAGACATGGGTGCAGAAATTGCCAACAAGAGGGGACCCATTCAGGTAAGGCAGTATATATGAACACCGGAAGAGAGGGCAGCATATTATTGAAGAGAGAAGGGACGAGACCTCAGTACGTGCCCTGGAAGCACACAGATAAGGAAAACATCAAGTGCAGATTACCCTTGTTTAGTGGAGGAGCTGGGAAATGGATTCACGAAATGGAGAAGTTAACGGCAGGCCACAGGCTAGCAGTGAGTGACATCAAAGAACTGCTGGTCTCCCTACTGGGTAACGCAGCTGATGCCATCTGGAAGAGTTCAGGGTTCCCTGGGGTAACCATTCAGAGCACAGCACATGACTGGGCACCATTCACAAACTGTAGGGCAGCATTATGGCAGGCATTGGTGATGCAATTCCCAGACACATCAGACATAGGGGCCATCACGTCACGCTGTTGTGTGACGATGAGGATCCTGTTAATTACATTCAGGAAATTCAACAACTTTGGCCCCTCAAAACTCAAGAGCTGCGGGACAAAACAATAGCCATATTTTATCACATCTTAGTGCAAAGGTTACCAGAGCCAGTACAGAAAAACTTGTGTAGGAATGGAGGCGAAGGCCTGGTCAATAAATACAACTACCATAGTGCATCATTGTAGGTTGTGGCAACAAAAGATGAAACAAAAGGCAGAGGAGAGGAAGGCAAATGAAGTAAAGCTCGTACAGAAGAAATTGTCCAAGTATGCATTAGTGGGAGCACTAATAACGTGCCCCGGCCCCCAAGCACAAACAGTGATCTCCCTACTTCAACCTCAGCTCCAACCACAACAGCCATACAGAACCTACCAACATATGCACCACCCATGGGAGGAGGATACATGGGGAGAGGTGGCTACCTACAGAGCTTCAGAGAGAGGGGAGGCTTTCAAGGAGGATGGGGGTTCAGACCATAAATGCACCAATATGCAGGAGAGTTTCGGGGCTACACACAGCAAATGTCACAGGGACCGGGTGGGGGAGAAAGATGATTCCCATGGCATGCAAGAAAGCCACCACAGTGCTGGGCCTGTGGACATCTAGGGCACGTTTCCCGAGCATGCCGGAAAAGGGAGGCACAAGCAGGGTGGGTAGAACAGGGATATCAGGGAGAACAGAATGACTACTACCCTACAGATATGCAGCACCATGGACAGATGCAAAACATTCAGCAGCAGACACAGCTACCCCCACAGGCAGCACCCCCAACCACAGCACTACCCCAGACGATGGTGCCTCAGGTGGCAAAACCAGCCCAGCAGCTAGCACAAGTACATGCCCACTCCCCAAAGCCCATGGATATGAAGGCAATGGTACCAATACAGAACATGGGAGGTGTCACTATAGTGGGAAACCACCCCTACACAGGGAACAGACTACCCCTATTTCCCCAATAGGACAGCCCACATTAAAACCTGCTGTTTCCCATCCTGTCGGTCACACCCAATCTTGCAGAGGAACCTCGCATAAGGGTGATAGGTGACACAACACTTTCCTTTCTTGTTGACACTGGGGCGACGAGGTCATGTATTCGGGAAGGGACTTTTGCGTTGTCAGGCAATACCAAGAACACACAAGGGTTCCTGGGGCTCGAGAGTTGTTTCCATTTACTATTGGGGAGCACAACCTATCCCTACCCTTACTTTACTTCAAACATGCACCTGTAAATATACTAGGTCGAGACATAATGAGCAGACTCAACATTACCATCTCATTCACAGACAAAGGCATAATATGCTCAACACCAGTGATACACATGCTCACTGTAAGACAACTTGTCCAGGCGTATGGTGGAAAAACATTGCAGAGGGGGGAGCCAGCAGACCCTAAACTGTTCCAGTACGGAACAGACATAGTCCTTGCATGGTTGCCAGGGATTGCTGGGACAGTATGGAGAAGAGCAGGTGAGTACCTATTCAGACCATAAACACCATCAGATGAGGAAGAAGGAACAGCAGTAGCTATAGACATTGAAGGCAATGTGGTACGACAGGATTGGATCACAGTACATGCAGTGAATGCTTAAGGGAAAGCATGGAGGGCAATTACTGCAGCGGCAGAAGTATGCAGATTGACTTAGGTGACAGATGAGGTGCTGTTTTCAGAGGACAGAGGGGAGACAGAAATGATATTAAAAATGAGTGTGCACTTTTGGCTACGTATCATATAGAGGGAAGTAGCACAGAAAATGGCAATGGCACTGGAAACTCCGCCCCCATTTTTGGGGAAGGACGTGGCAAAGGTACCCAACAACTTATGGACCACAAGTCCCTATGACGTGGGGTACATAAAAATCATAGGGGTAGTGAAAATAAAACTGAAACATGGTGCAATACTACCTAGAATAAAGCAATACCCCCTGATGAAGAGGCATTTATGAAGCAATCAACACCCTTATTGAATCTCCATGCAACACAGCAGTGTACCCTGTGTGCAAGGCGGATGGGGGTCATGGCATTTTATTCAAGATCTACGCCCTTGTAACCACATTGTAGAAGCAGTATATCATTTAGCAGCAAACCCACAACGATCCTGTGTGGAATTCAAGCAGAAGTCACATACTTCACTGTTATAGATCTCAAAAACGTGTTTTTCGCAATACCGTTGCACCCAGGCACATAAGATGTGACCAGTTTTATGTACCACAACCAGAAGTGGAACAATATTAAGTTGCCACAAGGGTACTATTAGTAACCATCCATTTTCAACAGAAAAATACAGATGGACCTAGCAAATGTCCAAACAGACAGCACAGTACTACAATATGTAGATGACATACTCATGTGTAGTGAAACAGAGAGAGAATGCAGGAATGACTCAGTACATGTACTCACAGTGTTGGCGGACAAGGTTTACAAAGTAGACAAAGCTTAACCTCAGTATTGCCAAAAGGAAGTATTATACATTGGGCAGATAATATTTAAAGATGGGAGACACATAGCCCCGAAAAGAGCACAGACAATACAAAACACTCCCCAACCTAAAACAGTAAGGGAACTGCAGCAGTTCCTCAGATTATGTAATTATTGTATAGCATGGTTCTTCGACTACAGCTCTTATACATGTCCATGTCTAACGGCCCTCAACGAAGCAGAGAGAGAGCCATAGCCACTGGGTTGGACGAGAGAAATGACTGATGATTTCAATGAATTAAAAGAAGCCATAAGCACAGCACCAGCGTTAGCGACCCCAGATTATAACTTTTTTTATACATGTTTTCACACGGCAATCGCGTGGTTATGAAAGCAGCACTGACCCAGAAGACAGGTTTGGGCCATAAACCGGTTGCATATTGCAGTGCACAACAAAACCCAGTAATGAAAGGACACTTTCCGTGTGAACAACATTTGGCTGCTGCAGCATTCGCACTAGAAAAAGCTTCATCAATAACTATGGGATGCACAACAACCCTTTATGTGGAACATGCCCTCTTTGCAATACTGCACAAACCAAAGAGCACATTAACAACACAAAGAGCAACATGTTATGAAATATTATATAGGCCGAAGTAAAGATAGTGAAGTGTAAAATGTCAATCTAGCACAATTCTTAGCCTACGTTCATCAAACAGGAGAATGGGCTCATGTTCGCACACAAAACATTGAGTTCTTCAATGGAACACGCAAGGTAGATGAGGGTGCACTTAAGGGGGAGAGGTACTGTACATTGACAGATCCTCAACAATCAACCAAACTGACAGGGTTAGGAGAACTGGAGCGGCTGTGGTAAGGATGAAGGAAGATTGGACAAGTGAAGTAATATACAGTGTTTGTTTACCCCCTCATTACTCAGCACAAGCTGCAGAATTGGTGGCATTAATATTGGAATTACAAAATAGTGTGGGGAAAAGAGTAACAATTTATTCAGATAGTGCTTATGTCACCTACACAGTTCATTCATGGTTAGCAAGGTAGCTCAGAAGGGGATTCAGAATGGCAGATGGGACCCCAGTGCAGAATGTCCTGCTGCTGGGGGAATTAATATATGTCATAACATACCCAGAGGAAGTAGCACTAGTGAAGTGCCAAGCCCACACAAATGGAGAAGATTCAATATTAAGAGGGAATAAAGCAGCAGACTACCAAAACACACATCATATTTCGGAGAATTGTGGGACTTGAAGGAAGAGAAAAAGCAAAGGGGAGGGGTGAGACAGATGTTATTGAAGGATTGATACACTTACCAGAAACACAGATAATGGAGTTGCAGGCAGCAGCACCAAGAGATGAGAAGGAACTATGGGTAAAGAGAGGGTGCTCAATGTCCCCTACTGATGCCCTATGGTGGCAAAACAACACAGGGAAAGTGGTCATGCTGCTTGCACTACTAAAACAGTGTTACAGCAACTGCACTACCCCGCACATACTGGGAGAGAAGTCATTGCAGCATGCATTGGAGAATCATGGTTCTGCCCTGATCTACACAGCAATGTAGCAACCTTTGTTAATAATTGCTTGACATGCCAGCAGTTTATTGCTGGCCACACATTGAGAGTAATCACACAAACTATACCCAGACTCCTAGGGCTGTTCCTGCAGCTCCATGTTGACTATGTGGACATGATCCACGTATGTCAATGATACTGCTATATGATTGTGGTGGTCTGTCCCTTCTCCAGGTGGGTAGAGGCTGTGCCATGTTCCAAGGTTTATACCCTCAGAGCAGCAACATTCCTAGTTAGAGAAGTATTCCCAAGTTGGGGAGTTTGTTAAATCCTGCAGTCCGACAATGAACCTCACTTTGCCAATGAACTGTTCCAACACATTACCACCCTGCTAGGAATAAAACACAAATGTTCCTGTGCATACCACCCGCAAGCAAAAGGAGTGTGCAAACGCTTAAATGGTCTCCTGAAGGCGTGCATTTCAAAAACTCAGCAAAGAACAAAGGGGAATTGGCTCTATTGTCTACCTCTTGCCTTGTTCGAATTACGAAATAAGCTAGGGTCCGACCACCATTTTACGCCCCATGAGGTGGTGATAAGATGCAGAATTCACCTCCCATTAGCTCCACCCACAAGGGCTCTGAGGGATTGCCAAAACATCAGCAGAAGTGTTGGGACGATAACTATACGATTACATAACTTCACTTGTTTCTGGCATTTCTTTCTTCTCTCACCAGATACAACAGACAAAGGGAATGCCAGAAGACGACACACAAGAGGACACCAGCAACACTGACACACAGAAAGAAGCACCTATTCAAGTAGGTGACAGGGTGCTCCTATGACATTTTATCAGGTGTTGGAACGCGCCTCGCTTCACCAGCCCCCACCTTGTTGAGGCTGTGACGGACAGGACTGTGAAACTACAAGGCAAGTTGGCTTGAAATCACCTGCACGATATAAAGCTCTATAAACCATCAGCCTCACCCCAATTCGCAGCTGCAGAAGTTGACAAGACCTATGTTGCATTAACCAACAATCAACAAGCCAACCCAAATACCCCAGACCCTGATGACCCAAAGACAACTGGGCATGCTATGCTCAGAAGTTCCCAAGAGACTGAACCTCCCACAGCCATACTGGTACAGATTGACCAGTGATGAACACTGCCCCATCCCCAGGACATGATGTAAAAGTGTTACAAGGTGTAGGTGTTAGGGAATAACTCTGATGTTGCCTCCTTTTGAGCACCATGAAGCACTCCCCGACCAATTTGGCCATGCTGTAACAAGACCCACACATTTTAGGCCCCAATCACCACAAATTTACTACTATGCATTACTAGAGTACAAACATACCCACTACTAGAGCAGAGTGCATACCCTGTCTTATCCACACTCCAACATCCCTTATTTAGTACTTGGAGCTTGATCATACTTACAAGTACTAACAATAATGCTTTTAATCACAATTTTCAGGTGGGCAACTTTATCATCCCATCAGTGGCATTGGCAGTGTAAATAACAATGATGAAAGTAATACATATATTTATTGTATGGTTACTGCTTTCTACTGGACTATTAGCAACTGCTTTCTGGAAGCTCTTTCTTGCTTTGCATGCCTCCACTGTATCCCATACTAACTCCCCGACCCAAGCTGCACAGACTGCAGTGTCAGGTGGTACAGGCGATACTGCTGGAAAGGTAAGGAGAGGTAAGCGCAGTGTTGTCACAGACATGAAAGGGGTAGAAACATATCTTCCAGACACTGCGCACATGACCAACAATATTTGGTACAAGCACATGTCCAAAATTGGGAAGGACACAACTGATGAGAGCTGTTATGTCTGTTTGTTGATCCCCTATGCCATGAATGCCTCCAGAACCTTTGTAGCAACAGAAATACCCGCAGCAACAGCACAATGCCTCATGTATCTAGCCATGTTTCAAACACGGGAAAGATTCCAAGTGAAGACAGCGACCTTAAAATGGATGTCCAAGGCGACCTTTCCATATGAGGACAGTTATATTAAGACATTACCTATGATGAACAATTACTAGCAACTCGCTGAAAGCCTGCAGTATATTACAGAAGGACCAGAATAGGGAGAAACAAAATAGATAACCTTGCACTACCTACCATGTGGAGAGCCAGAGAGCTAGGAGGAGAACCGGGGTGCTGGGAAAGACTGCACATTTTGATCTATGGACAAATATACACAAATTGTGGCTGGGTGGATGGAGTAGTAGGAAGCAAAGCAGTAACATTGACAAAGGCATCCGTGAATAAAGTAGAAGAAGAAAATGACAACTGCCTCAAGGAGTGGGACAAAAGTGCAAGATTAGTGACGTGGGTAGACAATGGAGCAGGACTCGGACCAATAATCCCACTAACTACACTGGCTCTGTGCTTCCAAAACAATGGTGAAGAAGAGGTGGGAGAAAATGTCAGATTCAAAAGAATAGAAATAATACCAGAGATGGAAATAGGGACAATTGTCCCAATGGACCACTATTGGGTTTTTGGACAAAGGCATACAACAAGCTGCCTCCCCATGGGGGTGGGAGGTATGCTCCCTGGCACATGTGAATATGCGCTCTCTAGTGGTGCCACAGAAAGACCTCCAACTAGATGAATTCCCTAAACTGCAATATAACAAAAGGAAAAGGACATCACTAACCCCCACATCCAACAAACTGGAAGAGACCAGTGAACATCAAAAGCTCAGCAGGGTGAAGAGAGAAGGAAACTACTTGTGGGGACATTCTGAAGCAGCACTAGATGAGGTACCAGCCTCCCACAGACTATTCAGCAGAACAGAAATGTTCTTTGCATCTCTGTTTCCTGGAGTACAAGCGTATGCCAATGCTAAATGGCTGCAAATTACCCACTGAGAATTTATGGTCTCCATCAATTCAACGGTGAACAGGTTCAACGCAATTAAACAAGAGCTCAGAGCTATACGTTTGGTGGCACTCCAGAACAGATATGTCCTAGACCTCCTCACAGCAATGGAAGGAAGAGTTTGTGCAAAAATTGTTCTTGCTGCATGTTCATTCCTGCCAATGATTGAGATAACGGAACACTATCAGATGCAGTCGCCCAGTTGGCCCACATGCATGCAAAAATGGAAGCAGTACCAAGGGGGACGGGAAAGGACTAGAGCTGGTCTCCTATCTCTGGTCATGGATGCCTTCCTGGCTGGCTGATAACCTAAAGGTACTTGCTGGATGACTGATATTGGGACATTATCTCTGCTCAGAATAAAGATGTGCATTGCAAGATGTCAGAAGACAGCAGAAGAAGTAGTAGCAAAACAACTACTTATGGAACTGGAAAAAGGTGAGCCGATGGATGACATCATCAAGGAAAGAGAGAGGCTGAGACAACAGATAGCAGCATCTGACATATTCCTACCTGGATTGACGGTAGAAAACCCCTGAAACCCGAAGAAGTACATTGGGGAGTGGGTATACTGCAAGCCTGAAGGAGGTTGCTGTCCTGGGTATCAGGCATGTAGTTAGGGCAAGCTGGGTGGAGGCTTGGCAGGCCTGGCATAGGCACACGCAAAACCCATAACAAATCCCTCCTTTCATTCCTTCCTAGTGTTTGTAGTAACTTCTTGCTTACCACTTCCTGTTGCGAAACAGGAAGTGCATGATAACTCATGAGCTCTCTAGTGTTTGGGTGTGGCTGTCTATATAAGACACACCCAAGATTCTTCCAGTGCTTTGTCTTGCTTACTGTGAGCTGTATCAGCAACACACTTGCCGTGCTCTGGATCAGCCAGCATCTGATTACCTGCTCCGGATCATCCTGTTTCTGCTTACCTGCTCTGCAACATCCTGCTTCTGCTTACCTGCTCCGGGTCATCCTGCTTCTGCTTACCTGCTCCGGATCCTCCTACTTCTGCTTACCCGCTCTGAATCATTCAGCTTCAGCTTACCTGGTTCTTACTCCACGCCACAGCTATCTCCGGTCAAGAGGGGACTTCTACACCGGCACCTGTAAGAACAAAGAAGAACAGCATTACCACGCGCACATCAGTAACGCTGCGCATACTCAACGAATCTTTCTGCGACGCTGGAATCCAGGTTAGTTGCACGAGCGCACAAACCCCTTTGAAAAAGAAGAGACATTATTAATTGCGCTTGCTCCAATAACGCAGACACTTATTTCACTGCGCTCTCTCCTCTACGTGGTGCATACTTACCAAAAGCCTCTGTGCAAACTTACCTAACCACCAAGTCTCCAGTAGCGCTGAACCCAGACTTGAAGCACTAATACCACATAATTTCTCCTGCAAGGGAAAGGGAGAGACATTACCAGGTGCTCTCGAATTGAAGGCGCTGCTCAAACATACCAGCAGCTAGCTTCTACACTCAGTGCTACTCACCCACAATAATACCGGCAAACAAAGACAATACGGCCAATTTTGGACACTCAACATTCTCTGCGCAACGTTCACTTGTGGGAAGGACTTTCTAACCAGTGAAGAAACTGGCGCCTTGAACTCTCAGTCTCGCTGTGAAGGCATAAAACAGCGTTTGGCAGCTGAACTCAGCCTGCAGACATTGGCACCAATCACATGAGTGAGTCGCGCCCCTGCAAATGCAGGATGGAGGGTACAACCTACTAAATATCAAGGTAAGCCAATAGGGGGGCATCACAGCACACAGTAAAGAGAAGGGAAGGGCCGATGGGAATCGGGTGAATTTAGGTCTGATTGTACACCTTGTATGTGACAGGTATTCCTCCGGGTGAAACAGGGGAAGTGAAGACTCAGGGTCAAGGGAGGCTCGTCCAGGTGAGTGTGACAGAACACAAAGCATCCTCAATACCTCTGTCCGAGCGATGGAAACCTCTGAGGTAGACCAGCTTTCCCTATTGTTAGATGAACTACGGGCTGAGGTGCATGCAGCCCACTCAGAGACAAATGCCTTAAGGCGCGAACTGGTAGTCAACAGGAACAAAACAGATGATTTGGCAAGACAGCTCCTACAGACCCAAGCTGGTCTAGCACCCCTACCAGGTGGAGTTCCACAGGGTCAGCCTACCGTAGCACCTGTAGCCACACCCGTTCAGGTATTGCTTCCAGGCAACATCCCTTTAGCACCCCTGGAACGCTTCTCTGGGGATCCCAAGAAATTTGGAGTGTTCATGAATCAATGCCGGCTACATTTCATATGCAAACCAGACACCTTTCTGAACGACCAAGCTAAAGTAGCTTTTGTCCTCTGCTATTTAGGAGGGCACGCGGTGGACTGGTCTGTCCCGTTAGTGTTTAGGGACGACCCTTTACTGAGAAATTACCCAGGTTTTCAGCGTGAACTGGAAAAACTATTTGCCCATCGGACTCGAGGTCAGGCCCTGGATGATGAGCTACTCTCTCTGCAACTGGGTGGTCAGGATCTACTCTCATAGGTCGCCACATTCAATCGCTTAATAGCCAAATCAGGTTGGCCAGAGAAGAAACGAATAACGTTATTTTATCGAGGACTGAGAGGAGAAGTAAAAGATGTCTTGGTGCAAGTAGTTAATCCTCCCGAAGATTGCAGTGAATACATCAACCTAACTATGCAACTAGACCACCAGTTACAGGATAGCAAGGATGACCGAACCAGATCAGAGCATAGACCAGTGTACGTCCGACCAAAGGAAGCGTCTCATCGACAGGCCTCAGAAATACACTCAGAGCCCATGCAATTGGGTGTTCTCAGGGGACCATTCACCAAGACGGAGAGAGAATGGAGGCGTCAGGAAAAACTTTGCTTATATTGTGGCCAATCTGGTCACTTCCTCCGGAACTGCACGATTAAACACCCACGGATGACTATAGGGGTACTAGATAACAAAGGGGAAGACACAGGTGCGCTAGCTGAAAACTCCAACGCCCGGCAGATGAAGACGTCGGTCTGTCGAGCCAGGAACGGAGCACTCAGATCTCACATTTCAGTATTCCTGTGGTTTTGGTAGATCCTTCACAACCCACCCGATTGCATGCCCTCAAGGCTTTCATAGACAGTGGGGCTATTGGGAACTACCTGGACATAAACACTGCAAAGACCTTGGGATTAGTATTCCACCGTAAGAACACCGCAGAAAGCGTGACAGCTGTGGATGGCACACAACTCCTTTCGGGACCATACACAGTGTACTTCCACCATCACCTTAATCTGGTAAAGGGGCCACAGAGAAAGTATTAGATTCGACCTTATTGCTGCACCCCAATTCCAGCTGATTCTTGGGATACCGTGGCTAGAGATGCACAACCCAAAGATAGATTGGCAAGCTCGAACCTTACTCTTTTCCACGGAATGCACCTCTTGTTACGACATCAAAGGGATCAAAGGAAGCCCATTGTTAGCTTCCCAGGAAAAGATAGCAGGTTTAGGCTTGGTGGGCACTTTACCAGAGGAATACCAGGAGTTCCAGGATGTGTTCGCGAAGGAGCAAGCTAATACACTACCACCACATCGAGTTTACGACTGCCAGATCGACCTGCAACCAGGCGAACAAGTACCGTGCAGACACATTTATGCATTAACCGAGGAAGAAAACACTAATCTACGCACCTATGCCTGGCCAATGGTTTCATTAGACCATCTAAGCCATTAGTACCGAAGAAAGAGGGGGACTTAAGAATGTGTATTGATTACCGGGCCCTAAATCAAGTCACCATAAAAAATAAGTATCTGTTACCTCTGATACCAGTACTCATAGACCAGGTGTGACAAGCGAAGATTTTCACCAAGATAGACTTACGGGCGCATATCACCTGGTACGCACGAAGAAAGGGGACAAGTGGAAGACTGCGTTCCGCACCCGCTATGGCTTGTACGAATACCAAGTCATGCCTTTTGGGCTTTGCAATGCCCCGGCTGTGTTCCAGTATTTTACGAATGATGTGTTATGGGAAGTCCTTGATGTCTGTGCAGTCGTCTACATCAATGACATTCTGATCTACTCCACCACTCCCCAAGAGCATGTAACCCACGTGTGAGCTGTACTCTGCAAACTGTGGGAAAACCAACTGTACACAAAGCTAGAAAAATGCTCCTTCCACGTCACTGAGGTGGAGTTTCTGGGATATGTACTGACACCGCAGGGGATCAAGATGGACAATAGAAAAGTGGAGGCAATCCTCACTTGGTCCTCACCCACGTCTGTAAAGGGAGTACAGAGTTTCCTAGTGTTTGCAAACTTTTATCGACGCTTCATACCAGGATTCTCACATATTGTACTTCCAATAATGTCCTTGCTGGGCAAACACCGAAATTTCGAATGGACACCAGCGGCGGAAGAAGCTTTCTGAGCTCTCAAGGAAAAATTCACCTCAGCTCCAATTCTGCAACACCCACAGCTCGATTTACTGTACATCGTGCAAACGGACGCTTCAAGCATTGCCATGGGGGCCGCATTGTCTCAACAAAATCCTGAAACCGGATGCCTACACCCCATTGCCTTTTGGTCAAGGAAATTTTCCCCAGCAGAATTAAACTATGCAATTTCTGGAAAAGAACTCCTAGCAATAAAAAGCACACTGTGTGAATGGCGACATTACTTACTAGGAGCAAAACACACCATCACAATAATAACAGATCATCGGAACTTGCAATACTTACACTCAGCAAAAGCTCAGTCTTCTAGGCAGCTCAGTTGGGCCCTATCCTTAATGGAATTCGACTTTGTGATCACCTACCGCCCCGGAGTTAAGAACGGGAACGCGTATACGTTATCCCGCATTGGCACATGAGAGGAAATCTACAATGTCCCGAACCCGGTTGAGATCATACCCTGCCATGCAATTCTCGGCCTCTGCATTGGCCCATATCCGTTAAATACTCTGCAGGAAAATATAAAAGAAAATATGTCTGAAGAAGACCTACTGGCTTGGGACACAAAGGGAGATCAGTTCACCATTCAAGACAAACTACCATACTACCCAAAGCACCTCTACTTTTAACTAAGGATCTGCAACAAGCAATCATATCAGACTACCATGACTCGCTGTTAGAAGCCCATCCGGGTATAGCCAAAACCATGAAGAAAGTAAGCATATCTTATTGGTGGCCAACTTGGCGTGAAGATGTTGCCACCTACATAGGCACCTGTGAGGTGTGTGCACAATACAAAACATCCAGGCGAAAACCAGCTGGCCTCCTTCAGCCAATCACCATTCCGCCAGCGTCCTGGCAAACAGTATCAATGGACTTCATCACTGATCTACCTCCTAACTCAGGTTGTAATACCATCCTCGTAGTATTGGACCTCTTCTCCAAAATGGCCCATTTCATAGCTCTAAAGGGTATTCCCTCAGCTCAGACTCTGGCGCAGGTTTTTCTAGACCGAATCGTCAAGTTACAAGGATTCCCTACTATAATTGTTTCTGACAGAGGCAGCCAATTTGTATCTCGTTTTTGGAAAAAAATGTGTGCCCTGGCAAGAGTAGAAGTCCGTCTGTCTTCTAGTCACCACCATCAAACGGACGGCTAAACCGAGGGCACGAACCAGACCATGGAACAGTATTTACGCTGTCTATTACACCAAACAAACCAAAGCTGGACAGAAATTCTATGGATGGCAGAGTATGCCTACAACAACTCAACACCTTCATCAACCCAAGCAGCACCCTTCTTTACTATATATGGTCGAAACCCCAGAACGTCGGTCTATGATCCGCCAGAAAAAATTGAAATGCCTGCAGTAAAGAATCTACACACCAGCATCATGAAAGCCAGAAAACCTACGTTGGTCACCCACATACACCACGAGGAGTGTATGTTCTAAGATGGCCGCCTAGGAGTCTGATATTCCTCCACCTACTTACAAGTGGGACCTTCCCACAAGCTGCCTGGCTCGGATTGGCCCTGGTGCCTGTTTAAGCACCAATCTGGCGCCGGCAGGCGTAAACCGGCCACTTCCTTAAGGCCCAGGAACTAAGGCTGACTTCTGTCCGCAGCCTGTCCCAGCCGGCCTCTGTAGCACCCACCACCTTCCAGGGAGCAGTAGCCCCTTTCAGCCACTGCAGGAGCAGTGGTGAAAGCAAGGACTGGAAGCCCCGTGTACTGAACAATTGCGGTAAGCAATCCACACAAAAGCACTCGAGATGTGCTTTAAAGCACGATCGTCACGGAATCCGAACAGTTTAATGCCCTAATTGAATAAGGTAGAAGCGCCTTCACTGCTCCTTCATTTGCAGTTTATAACGCTGAATTTGCCAGAAAATCTATGTCGGTCACCCACATAGGCCGATGCAGGGGACTTCAGGTGGCACCGACTCGATGGATGTCGATGCGCGGCGCCCTCTGCTGAGGGGACATTTCCGGGGCCGGCGGGCTATAGGTGGATTCGTCGTGGATGAGGAATACGTGGGAGGAACATCCAGTCAAAATAACGTTACAGTTGGTACGTAAATTTTTCTCCTCACCATTTTCCTCCACTAGGCCACACAGCCATGTGCAACACTATGCTTATTTTATAACACCAAAACTTCTGGTCTCACCAGAAGACACCTGATAGGGCCTCTTGCCCTGTGCATGCAACTATAAATGTACCCATATTCAAATGAAACATTCCCAAAAAAACACACTTTCCCTTAATCACCTAAATAGAATCATCATGTTTAGGCTTTGTCACTCGCTCCTTGTTACGCTCACCTGGCTCCCACAGAGGCGTCGATCTGAACTGGACAGCTGCGGTCTCCACCAATGTGACGAGTAGGGCCTTGATGACGGACTGGACTGGCCCACCTAGCTTCGTTTGCTTGGCCCGTAGGAATATTCTTCTGCAAATGGAGAAAGGGAATTAACCACCCGTGGAGTTGTGCGTAAATCCCCCCACCCCGCTGTTCTCACCACCAATCACCTTTGATGTCCCCTCTTATAGTTTCACCTGATGGTTAGAAAAGATGAGCTCTCCATCCTGCATTGAGCGCAGGGGTGTGTTGATAACCAGTTGCTTCACTGGCTTGGAGGAATTGGTGAGTTCCAGAACAATATTGACTCTGAAAAGTATGTAGTTCGTAAGAGTTCACATGTCTGACTTTCACTCTTGTCCGATTCCTTTCAGTTTGCAGCTTGACCCCAGCGAAGAGTTCCTCATGGTAGCTGACGATGTTCAGGTAAGGATTTGGCTTATCCTACACAGTTCAATAAAATAAGGCCAGAATGTAACCTGTTGCTTGCTCCCTTATTCAGGTGTGGAGAGAAAATATGAAGTTCGGAGAATAATGCCTCCGGCGGTTAAATCTGGTAAGTCTATTGTGGTGAGAAGAGTTCCCCTTGTTTGTCCCTTTGTCTCAGCTTGTTGTCCTTTTGTTCCCCTTAGGGACCGGGGTATGACGAGGATGCAATGGAGACTGCACCGACCCGTGAAGAGGAATAGTACCCCCGGCGGTAATCAGGTAAGTCTATGGGGGTGGTTACTATTGCCTCTGTTTATTCCATTGGCTCACCTTTGCTGTTCTTGTGTTCCCATTAGGTGCCAGAGTGTGGCGGGAACGTGCAGAAGGATGCGGTGGATCGTGAGGATGCTGCAAAGGCCAGTGAGTTCAGCGCTGCACTTCAGCAGGCGAGGCAGCACGCGTGTAAAATGCTTCTTTCTTCCAGCTCGACGCCGCAGTGGATCCGGAATTCAGGTAAGGATCGAAGGTTTTGCTCTTATTCTAACCTCTTGTTCTTCTGTTCCTCCCTTTTTCTAGGAGATGCAGACTCGGTGAGCGTTACGCTGCTGGATGCAGAATAACACGAAGCGTGTGCTGCTCTTCGAGCGTGGTTTAAATAGCCTTCCAAAGTAGTCCCAGTTAAGTATTCCTCCCCAGCCCCACCCGAGTAAAAAATAGTCCCTAGTTAAAATATTCCCTTCCAAGCCTCATTTGGCTTGGAGCTCTGCAGCATGGTCTGCATCAGGTAAGCTTGCAGTATGGTCTGCATCAGGTAAGTTCTACTCTATGAGCCTGGCGCCTATGGCGCCAGGACTGACTCTCCATATGAGCCTGGCGCCATAGGCACCAGGTCCGCACCCAAACAGCCCCTAGCAGGGGTTTTTGGGCTTGCTCAAAATAACTTGATGCCTGCTTCCGGGGTTGCTGGATCTGGTGTGGTTCCCCGGGGGTAGGCATCATGACACTCTCTCAAAATATTAACACATGTCTGGCGCACATATAACAAAAATTTGCCATAACACACTCTCCTCCAGAGACTACTAATTCATCACTAGACAAAAAACTGCATTTATAGTCTTCAATAAAAACCCTCAATCTTCTAATATTCATTCAACACTTTTCTGTCTTTGCTGTATGGACACACAGTCCCAATGTCTACCATTAGAACAAAAATTGTTCTCCCTTTGGCATATTAATTTTCGGTACTCCTTGAGGCTTAGTGCCACTAATAATTCTGAGCACATCAAGTCGCCCTGTGAGGCTGTCCCACTGTGAGTGCACGCATACACCTGTTCCTATAAAAGGATTCTTTTGTTTCATAATGACACCTTCACTCTTGTGTGTCACTATTTATTCCATGTTTGTATATTGCTGAGTCTGTATATGGGCTTACGGCACATTGCCTCTGCTGTAAATCCATTTTGCACTTTTCCTAAGATGCTGTACTTGCTGCTCTCCCAGCGCTCATGTCTGATATAATCTCTGATCTTGGGCAAACCCTCTTGAGAATTGCCCGTTTTGCACAAACTCTTGACCTCTGCAAATACGTGCAATGTGTCCTGTCATTCCACATGTCTAACATACACGAAGTCTCCTAACTTGCCCTCCCTTCATGCATTCATTATCGTTTTGTATGTTTTGAAATCCACTTTGATTATTCTGGAAATGTCCCTGATTATTCTGGAAGCTTCTGCCTCGGAAGCCTCCCTTACCTTGTGGTATGAATCCATTATTATGCTGATCAAACTGCCTTTGGTTATTCACCTGTGGCATGCCTATAGTTTGCTGCAAACCTGAACCTTCCCCACTAGTCAACATCGCCCCTTTTATGGTGTATTTTGACAATTTTTTCTGCACTAATTTCGCTTCTTTGCCTTTCCTAACATCATCTTTCAGAATGTGAATGTCAGCATGTACCGCACCTAGATGGAATCCCATAATTGCAAGGACAGCAATGCCAACTAACCAACCAACTTACAATATCATCCCTCTGCATACACCTCTCAAACTCTAACCAAACACAACCACAAGCCTTAAACGCAGCAATCCGCACAAACTTCACAACAATACAACAATAAAACAAACCAGACATAGACTTGCACAACAGCACACAATGACTATTGACCATAAAACACCCCAAGCCCAGCCAACGGACCCATAGGCTGAGGCTGCCAACAGCACATCACTGCTCTCTTGCACATTTCCAGCTTATTCCCACTAACCCACCCCCTCTACTCCCCTTTTTCAGAGCCGCCAGAGCGCCACGGGACCACTTCGGTGGTGATAGTGCGCGGTACAAATGTCCTTTAACATTAACATTAACATACACCACGAGGAGTGAATGTTCTAAGATGGCCGCCTAGGTGTCTGATGTTCCTCCACCTACCTACCAGTGGGACCTTCCCACAAGCTGCCTGGCTCGGATTGGCCCTGGTGCCTGTTTGAGCACCACTCCGGAGCCGGCAGGCATAAGCCGGCCTACTTCCCTAAGGCCCAGGAACAAAGACTGACTCCTTTCCTCTGCCTGTCCCAGACGGCCTCTGTAGCACCCACCACCTTCCAGGGAGCAGGAACCCCTTCCAGCCACTGAAGGAGCAGTGGTGAAAGCAAGGACTGGAAGCCCCGTGTACTGCACAATTGCGGTAAGCAATCCGCACAAATGCACTCGAGATGTGATTTAAAGCACGATCGTCACGGAATCCGAACAATTTAATGCCCTAATTGAATAAGGTAGAAGCACCTTCAATGCTCCTTCATTTGCATCTTATAACGCCGAATTTGCCAGAAAATGTATGTCGGTCACCCACATACACCACAATGAGTGTATATTCTAAGATGGCCGCCTAGGAGTCTGATGTTCCTCCACCTACGTACCAGTGGGACCTTCCCACAAGCTGCCTGGCTCGGATTGGCCCTGGTGCTTGTTCCTCTGCCGATCTGCTGACAAGGTAACTCAAACTTGCTTCATCCTGCCCTGATACTCTCATCAGCACCCTTGTATCGCACCTCTCCCCCTTAACCCGCCTCGCGTCTATTAAGGTGCCCATGCTCTCCGGACTTCCACAGCCCCCCCTACTATCCTGCATGAACTTCTACCAATGCCACCACTGCGCTCTCTTCGCTTGTCCATGTCACAGCGTCTCATCAGAGCCACAACCAAACGGCCGCAGCTGACGCCTACCAATGGCCCTGGCCTCGTGAGTAGAAACAGCCCCTCTCCTAACTCGCCTCAGCACCTTTGGCATCGCTACTTTCAGACGCCCGGCCTCCCACTAGCCAACTACCGAACTCTGTTACAGTTCCCGATCTCGCCTGAGTGTGCCGCCTGATTTACTATTTCACGTATTGTTTATGTCCTAATGTATAATTGAATGCCTGCCTATTAACTGACCATTGTGAGCCTGCTTATATTACATGTGCCCTCTATCTTAACTGCCACTCAACTGTTATTAGTCACCAGCATACGGTTGTTTACCATACCTAGGACCAAGTCGATGCTGTATTTAATTAACCCCATGCTAACATTTAAGTCTGCCAACGGCCTACTGCGTGCATATCTGTATTATCTACGCCATGGATCTTAGTCTGAGCCTGTTACTTGCTACTAGCTGTTAGTCATTGAAGCATTGCTGAGTGAGTGCAACGCCATGCCATGCATATTAGTCTGAGTTTGTTACTTGCTACTAGCTGTTAGTCATTGAAGCATTGTTGAGTGAGTGCCACGCAATGCCATGCATATTAGTCTGAGTTTGTTACTTGCTACTAGCTGTTAGTCATTGAAGCATTGTTGAGTGAGTGCCATGACATGCCATGCATATTAGTCTGAGTCTGTTACCTGCTAATAGCTGTTAATCATTGAGGCATTGCTGAATGCCATGCCATGCCATGCATATTAGTCTGAGCCTGTTACTTGCTACTAGCTGTTAGTCATTGAAGCATTGCCGAGTGCCATGCCATGCCATGGATATTAGTCTGAGTCTGTTACTTGCCATGCATATTATTCTGAGCCTGTTACTTGCTACTAGCTGTTAGTCATTGAAGCATTGCTAAATGCCATGCCATGCATATTAGTCTGAGCATGTTACTTCTTACTAGCTGTTAGTCATTGAAGCATTGCTGAGTGCCATACCATGCCATGCATATTAGTCTGAGCCTGTTACTTGCCATGCATACTAGTCTGAGCCTGTTACTTGCTACTAGCTGTTAGACATTGAAGCACTGCTGAGTGCCTATTATATGAATACCATTAGACACTGTACCTTACCGACTGTTTATGAACCACATAGAGCCTAGCCTAGCTTGGAAAACCTTCCAAATATCTAACACATTTGCTCTAACTACGTAACATGTTTCCCTTGGTCACTAGCATGCTCGCCTGCCTCCTGCTCTTCATAAATAACATAACACTGCTTAGCATGTCACTTCACTCTCCTATTACCATGTACCCAACTATACCTAACTCCAAGTCATCCAGCAGTTCACCTCTAGACATAACTGACTCATATCTATCACTACCTACCAGTTTCCCCTGCCATACTATTGACAGGAATCTAAGACTCAGAGCTAGATTAGTGAAAATCTTTGTGCCTCTTGCCCGTTCTATGCCTACCATACAGAGACTAAGAACCATGACAGTCTTGCCTCGCCCAACCACCCTAAAACCCAAGTTATCTCAGAACCCTAAACCTCCACACAGACCTACTAATCAGAGCAAACCTGATACAACACAAAACCACCCCACCTACAACTACTACAACCACCGCGAGTCCCCAAATCAAGGGAGCACTGGTCAACGCGTCAGTCTAGGAAAATAGATACCACACGATTAATGGCAATGTATCATATTGGCCGAAGACCAACCGTCTCATGTACTGAATGTCAGAAATACAGACTCATAAGTTTGACCAATGTGCGGCCATTTTTTATGTAACTAGAATCGCCATTTTGTTCTCTAACGTTTGCTCATTGCTTTTTGTCCAAAACTGCTTAGCCGAAAGCTTATTCTGCTTATTCTGCTTATTCTGCTTCACTGATTACTTTGTTGTTCAAAGCGAAAGAGCAAGGCCGCGAGGCTGGGAGTTATTCGTTGAAACATAATGTAGGCAGCCCCAGAGAGGAATGCCCAATCCCCTCCCGCATGTAGCCTTGGAAGAGCACCACGGAATTTAATCATTTCACTGATGCCAGCTAGTCTTGTTAATATGGTAGAAATGCTAGAAAGAAACAGATAAAGGCTTCAATTATGCTTTTCTTACGGCCCCCTTTCCTAAGCCCAGCAGAGCATGCTGACTCCCAGGACACGAATAGCAAATAGGAGATAGCAAGGCCTGGAATGCGACTCTCCCCCGTAAGCAGCTTGCTCGCAAGAACAGAAACGCTGTGTTCTGTTCAACAAAAAAATATGTCTCCAGACTCGCAATGTTGCATATTGTTGATAAAATAGATGTTCGAAGGTGTCATATTCGTCGAAATTGTCAATCATCAGACTCAGTTCAAAGAAACTGTACAATGGGCGTAATGAACATGTCATGACTGATTGCAGGATATCCATTTTGTATATGTGTAACTGATGTATGTTATTTACGCTCTTGCGTCCCTCGAGGTCCGGAGACACTGTCGCGGGGCGTGAGACCGAGTTGGCCAACTGAGACTATTTGCTTTGCAATAAACCCTAGCTTTTGGGAATACAACCTCGTGTCTGGCGTATCAGTGCGTCTGTGGTGATTTGCCTTGTTTCCACTACGCGAGGGTCCCCTAGGGGCCCCTTCAAACGCAAGATCCTTAGTAGCTCATGCACCAGAAATTGCAGACCTGATCCTCAAAGAAGACCTTGACCTCCTCGCTATCACTGAGACTTGGCTACATCCACCAGCGGGTCCCATGCTCATGCTCGCAGTCCCAGATAATTACTCTATCTTGAGACAAGACAGACCCAATTCCAGAGGAGGGGGTGTTGCTATTATCCACAAATGTAGTCTCACCCTGAGATTAACAACCCCTATCAACGTCCTCTCATGCGAACTACTCTCAGTTAAAGTTCCACTCACTCATGCTCAAACCCTCAACATCCACTTCATCTATCGCCCTCCAAGCCTAATAGGCACATTTGATGAGCAAATTAACATTATGTTATCCAGCAACCTTAAAAGTACCACCCAAGTACTCACCCTTGGGGACTTTAATATGGGCTTCAATGACCCGGATGACCAGCTTGCCACTACTACGCTCAACACCCTTTCTGAATTAGGATTTACCCAAAGAAGCATGGAACCTACACATGCCAAAGGTAGAATACTCGACTGGGTGGCTGACTACAACTGCCTAGCTAACATCACCAGCATTTCACCTCTAGCCTGGACTGACCACCATCTGGTATCATTCATACTTTCTACCAGCCGACCCCCACCTGTACCAATTAGCAGGGCTCCACCCACACTCACGAGAAACAAAAAGAGTATCACTGTGGAGAGACTTATCCCGAACCTACTCCCCACTCTCAAAACTCTCCCCGACAACTTGGATCCTGAGACGCTGGTCGAGGAATACAATAAAATCACGACCACCTCGTTGGACCTAATCGCCCCTCTCAAACTCAGACCAAGTAAGCCCAAAGCGCACTTGAACAAATGGTACACACCATTCCTTAAAAACTGAAGGCAGAAAAAAAGAAACTGCGAGGCCACCTGGAAAAAACTCCCCTCAGCAGCCAATAAACTTAAACTTACTAAACTCGCTGCCCTCTACAAAAAAGAAATTTGCCTAGCAAAACGAACCTCCTTCGACTCCTGCATATCCCAAGCCAAATGAAATATGAAGGAATTATTCTCCATCCTCAAAGAAGTAGAAACCCCTATAATACCACCAGGTACTTGTACTAAAGATAAAAACTGGTGCTCAGAAATCCAAAATGCCCTAGCTAACAGTATTGCTACCTTACAAAACAAAATCTCTTGTAAAAAAGCCTCCTTGAACGACCCCTTCCCTTCCAAACTGCCTGAGAAGCCTACTTTAAGGGAAACCACCTGTTTCAATTTCTCTAAAGTCAACACACTTGAAGTAGAAAAAATCATCTTATCCCTGAAACCCTCCAACTGTCAGGGAAATCTGTGCCCTGCACAGCTTATTAAGGATGCTGCCCGTGACCTCTCCCCCGTCACCACGAAGGTAATGAACGCCTCCTTCTCCACCGGCTCTATGCCCACCAATTTAAAACAATAATGGTACTTCCACTACTAAAAAAAAAACACTCTTGACCCAGCCACTCCCACAAACTATAGACCTATAATGACCGTACCATTCCTCCTAAAAATGTTGGACTAGGTCGCCTACGTACAAAGCCAGAAGTACTTCTGTCCTCAACACGGGACTGAGACTGCTCTTATTGACCTTAAAACACAGATTGATAATCTTAGAGACAATGGCCAAGCCGCCCTACTCTTAGATCTTTCTGCAGCATTCAACCTGGTCGACCATTCTGTCCTGTGCACCCACCTCAACACATCAGCTCATTTCTCTGTCGAGACCATCACTTGGATTAGATCATTCCTTAATGGCAGAACTATGAGGGTCTTTTCACCGACAGCAGCAGCAGACCCTATACTAATTACCTTTGGTGTGCCACAGGGCTCTTGTCTCTCCCCCACACTGTACAATATATTTACTAAGCCCCTTTTCGATGATGTGGATCATCTCGGTATCACCTACACCAACTATGCAGATGATACCCAGATCCTCCTTCCGCTTTCTGGAGATTATGGGAAGAATTTGGCCATGGTGAATAGAGTGTACATCATCATCCAGGCATGGATGGCCACACATGGACTATGCCTAAATGATGATAAAACTGAACTTATCATCCTGGGTACTACAGCCAGCTTAAAGAAACTAGGCCCTGTCTATTCTTCCTTCACTATCGATTGCAATAGCGTCAAAGTAGAACAAGAGGTCAAAATGTTTGGTTTCTACCTGGATTCTAACTTCTCTTTCAACAGACAGGTGAACTCTCTAGCTTCATCCACAGCTTACACATGCAAACTGATCCGTGCAGCCAAACCCTTTCTGTCCGATTCTAGCTGTGTGACCCTCGCTAGAGCCCTTATACTGTCCCGCCTGGACTACTGCAACGCCCTCTATCTTGGTTCTTCCAAAGCCACCACTAGCAAATTACAAACTCTTTAGAATAACGCTCTTAGAGCGGCCCTGGGCCTCTCCAGGAGAGTTCATATTACTGCGCATAGCCAACAGAATAACTGGCTCTCTATCAAAGACAAAATTCTCCTAAAAACTGTGTCACTTACCCACAAATCTCTCAATAACGTTGCACCAATTTACTTGATTGACAGATTTCACAGACAGACCTCCCTGAGACCCACAAGAACAGCATATAAAGATTGCGTTTCTGTCCCCAACCTTAAACGCTCCACCTTAGGGGGAAACAGCTTCCCAGTGAAACTAGCTAAACTGTGTAACTCCCTACCATCAGAATGGACCTGCCGTATCAAAACTTCCGAACTAAGGTTGTTTCTTGGTTGAAAACGTAGGCCTCCCTACATACCTAGGTGCTAAGTCATCATATTCTTGTTATCTGTTCATACTGTTTCTACCTGCGCTCATTTGTATTTTTGTATATTATCCTGTATAGTTATGCTTTTACTGTTACTGTGTGTATGTATATATTCTTGTTGTCCTAACCAAGCTTCGCATATTCATGTAACTGTTGCGCCCTGTTATCCTAGGGTATGCTCGCGCATTACATATAATAAACAAATAAACAAAGCAGCCAGAGAAGCCAGCAGGAACCTACAGCAAGCCAAAGAAACACAGAAAAGAAACGCTGATCGCCATCAACGAAAAGCCACAGATTACCAAGTGGGAGACTTGGTCTGGCTAGCAACTAGACACATTGCTTTAAAGGGTCCCAAGAAATTTCAGCCTAGATACATCACCCCGTATACAATAGAAAAAGTAATTAATCCAGCAGCCATGAGACTGGCGTTACCTCAACATATGCATATACATCCTGTATTTCACGTGTCACTATTAAAACCAGCACACCCAGGAACCCGAACTTCCACACCTCCCGCAGCCAAACAAGTGGGTGAAGAAGCACCAGAGTATGAAGTAAAGAACATATTAGATTCCAAACAAGTACGAAAGACCCTGTATTATTTGATTGACTGGAAGGGGTACGGACCCCAGGAAAGATTATGGGAACCCAGCACACACGTGCATGCCCCCTGAATGGTGCGGAAATTCCATCGGGACCCTCCTGAGAAACCAAAGCCCTCATACACACCATTGGGAGGGGTCTTGAGGGGGAAGACTGTCATGGGTATCAGGCAGGTAGTTGGGCCAAGCTGGGTGGAGGCTTGGCAGGCCTGGCATAGGCACACGAAGAACCCATAACAAATCCCTCATTTCATGCTTTCCTAGTGTTTGTAGTAACTTCCTGGTTACCACTTCCTGTTGGCAAACAGGAAGTGCATGATAACTCATGAGCTCTCTAGTGTTTGGGTGAGGCTGGCTATATAAGCCACACCCAAGATTCTTCCAGTGCTTCGTGTTGCTTACTGTGAGCTGTATCAGCAACACACTTGCCGTGCTCTGGATCAGCCATCATATGCTTACCTGCTCCGGATCATCCTGTTTCTGCTTACCTGCTCCGGATCATCCTGCTTCTCCTTACCTGCTCCGGATCATCCTACTTCTGCTTACCCGCTCTGGATCATTCAGCTTCAGCTTACCTGGTTCATACCCCACGCCGTAGCTATCTCCAGTCAGAGAGGGACTTCTATACCGGCACCTGTAAGAACAAAGAAGAACAGCGTTAACATGCACACATCAGTAACGCTGCGCATACTCACCAAATCTACCCGCAACGCTGGAATCCAGGTTAGTTGAACAAGCGCACAAACCCCTGTAAGAAAGAAAAGGCATTATTCATTGCGCTCGCTCCAATAACGCAGACACTTATTTCACTGCCCTCTCTCTCTCTCTATGTGGTGCATACTTACCAAAAGCCTCCGTGCAAACTTACCTAACCACCAAGTCTCCAGTAGCACTGAACCCGGACTCGAGGCGCAAATACCACATAATTTCTCCTGCAAGGGAAAGGGAGAGACATTACCAGGCGCGCTCGAATTGAAGGCGCTGCGCAAACCTACCAGCAGCTAGCTTCTACACGCAGCGCTACTCACCCACAAAAATACCGGCAAAGACAATACGGACAATTTTGGACAGTCAACATTCTCCGCACAATGTTCACTTGTGGGAAGGACTTTCTAACCAGTGAAGAAACTGGCACCTTGAACTCTCGGCCTCGCTGTGAAGGCATAAAACAGCGTTTGGCATCTGAACTCAGCCTACAGAAATTGGCACCAATCACATGAGTGAATCGCACCCCTGCAAATGCAGGATGGAGTGCACACCCTACTAAAGATCAAGGTAAGCACATAGTGGGACATCACAGCACACAGTAAAGAGAAGGGAAGGGCCCAGGGTAATCGGGTGAATTCAGGTCTGAGTGTACACCTTCTATTTGACAGTTATTCCTCCATGTGAAACAGGGGAAGTGAAGACTCGGGGTCAAGGGAGGCTCGTCCATTGCTCCTGCAGAGACACTGGTGAGTGTGACAGTTGCATCTACATGTACTGGTCATTTGAAGATCATGTCAATTACTATGGACACCTAGCAGGAATAACACAGTGTGGCGTTTGATAGTCAACGGAGGAGATATTGGTGGTGTGGTCGACAAGTCGACTAGAGGGGGGACTGAAGGGGGAGAATTGGACCGCACCCTCCATCCCAGAAGATCCTTCAACAGGAAGAAGAATCTGCGGCAATATTGCTGTCATTCATATGAACCTACATCCATTCCTACTGCTCCCACGATGGACAATTATCATGAGATACCCTCCCAGTAGACCCTACAATCCAGCAGTAGTGCAAATCTTGCCCAGAGTGAATGAGGAGACACAAGACGAATCTGGAGATGGTTACATGGACAGACTTGACTAAGCACTAAGAAACCAAGCCACTTGTTGTCTTTAGAGACACCATGATGACTTAGCTAATGTTAGAAATGAAGCACACATGCTATCCACACACCCTGGAAACCCACACATGCTCAACTACACCAATAACACAGGAATGCAGCTCTATAGTTAGAGGGCAGTGACATATACATACTGTATGGACGTTTATTATTTTTCCAGTATGCCTGCTACAGCACCTCGCTAATGCAAGAATCAAGAAGAGTTCATTTAAGTGCTTGCAGACGCTCATGTGCAAACAACCCCATGGTGTGGCAGGAGCACTTAAGAGACCTGACTGCCATAACAGACTAACCTACAGACTATAAGAAGATGTGTGCAGTAGAAGCCAGACCATGACATAGGAAATCTAGCAGGCAATGGAACCCAAGCCTCACAGAATTATGTGCAAGCAGAACTACTGTGGCAGGACCAAAGCTGCTGCCAAGGTTGCAATGTTGCAAATGACATTCCTCACTCTGAATCTAGGTAACACCGGCTGCAGGAGAGGTGAGCTCTCTGACAAAATACAAAATAATTTGAAGATCTTGGGCTCAAAGACGTGGTCTCCAAACACGTGATCTGGCTGAGCTGAGGCACTGCCAAGATTGGGGCCTGAGAAGAGCAACCTGTTCACCCATCCAGACAATAGCTACAACAAAGTTGTTACAGTCATGTTACAGTTCATGAAGCTATGGGCTACACACCGCCATGATACTGACACATAGTTGCACCCTATAGATACATAATTGCACAAAGCACTATTCACAGGAGTTCCACGGACTGGGAACAGAGTTGGCCCAGGTTTGGGGCCTCGCAGCTCACCCAATCACAAACACAGACTCTAGGGGTGGACAGTGGGGTCCCCAACCAATCATGAGGCTTGGTCACTGTAACAAATTTAGTGTAACAACTTTTTTGGGAATGGCCAAGTCTACAACCTGACACTACGTCGTCCAGTAACACACCACTTACATAAGTTCCTATATGGGACCTACCACTCAACAGCTTATCCCGAGTGAAGATAGGTTTTTGAGACGGTTCCCGACAATGACGCTAATCGTGATGTCAGATGCCATCAAAACTGGCCTGCGAGCCATGGTCTGTTGAGAGATGCTTGGACGTTTTTCCATGTATGTGATCCCTGTGGTGCTTTGGCTATAATAATCCGCAGTAATTCCTTGTCTCTTGTGTGGACCTGGCATTCTTGATTAGACATAAGGATGGAGTTAAGCCTTCCACGAGCTCGCACCCACGGGCTCCCAGAGCGGCTTGGCCAGACCAGAGGCCCGTCCCTAATAGGGTGTCATCTATAAAACAACAAATCATGAGTCGGATCTCTCAAGAACTTTGGTCGTGGGATCTGTCCTCCTTGAATGGTATACTTCAGCCTGACATTCCGTCCTAGCTTTTCATGGCACAACAATCTCTGGCAATCAACCATAGACTATGGGCCTCATTTCAAGGTTGCCGGTCCAGATACAACGGTACCGATAAGTTTACCGGTACCATTGTATCTGGACCGGCAAACTCTGAGTTGTGCTTGTGGGTGCCTTTCATTCCGCCAGGTCTGCCCTAGTGGAATGAAAGGCACCTGCGAGCCCAGCAAGCCTGTAGCACCGGCACCATTATGAACAGTGCCGGTGTTACAGGCATCCCCATTCCCATGAGGCTCAATGGGAATGGGGATATATCAGCACTGGCACCCGCGAAAGGGCAATTACCGGGTCCGGCGGGGCCAGAATACCCCGGTAATTGCCCATTCATGGGTGCTGGATTTTCTTGCCTGTATGGAGGTAGCCTTACTGGTAAAACCGGCAAGGCTACCTCCAACCTCGTGAAAAGTAAACTCTATACTAGTCTGAGGAACTACCGATGCTTCAATGACCATTTTCAATATATCGTAAAACGTTTTAATACATTGTTTACTTGAGAAAGCATCCGTCTAGGCACTATCAAATGAAGTCCATGAGATTATGCATTCACAATTTTTGGGCCATTACGGCAGACCATTTATGGATTCACATTTTGAATTTGAATGAAAAAAAGTCTTTTAATAGCAATGTTTGAACTTTTAGAAAAATGTATTATCTTTTGAACATGAATCATAGAAATGTATGAAATTGTAACTTATTACTCAAAAAGCTTATTTTCTGTAAATGTTTTTACTAGAATTTAATTGTGTACAAATTGTTGTGTAACTGTTGTTGTGTAACTGTTGTCATGTAATTTGATGAATTGTTGCTTTTTTTATCACTTTTTTTTAAAACTGTGTGAAAGGTATTAATACATTTTAATCAAATGCCCAATAACATTTGAATTAAACTAAAGAACAGACCCTAGAAGGGGCAGTAATTGTGTGCATCACAGTGTGTTGTGGCATTGGATGGTTTCGTTGAGTGGTGTATGTGTGCAAGGAAGAGGGACAGACCAGGGTAGGGGTTGATTTTATTTCTTTTTGGTTACAAGCAAGGAGAAGCTTGCGTGGCGTGTCAGCGGGACTTTGCAGAGTCAGTAAGAGATTAACATTACTAGCGTGGGGGGAGTAACACCAAAAGTGTACACATATAAGGCCCTACCACTGTATTGTGACAGGGTGGAGAAATATCATAATCAGTGGATTGCGGAGACAGGAGGAGGGGGGATGCCCTGCCCATGGCCAGGGCAGGGCTCACACAATGAGTGTCCACATTTTTTGTAGCTAAGAATAAGGGGATGCAGCTACAGAAGAGAAAGTTAATCTTAAATCATTGGTGTATGTTTGAAGACACAGAAGACCAAGAGGAAGGAGTAGAGGTGTAGAGACAGAGAGAGGTTAGGCGCAGGAAAGGATAAGGAGAGGGTGTGGGGCCATCAGAGCACAGGGGATATCCCTTGACAGCGTGTCCTACAGAACGGTACACAAATCCAATCTATGTGTGTGTTGCAGTAAGGACCCCTTCAGCACCAGTAACACCACAGGCTACCGCTCCCCCGCCCCCATATGCACACCCCCTTGAAGTATCAGCATCCGCGGGTGTAAGGTCAAGAGAGTTTGTGAACAGGTTGGCGGAGTTGTTAACCAAATTGCACAGGATACAAGAATCCTCAGTTGAGTTGAGGGATGTACTGGCACCGGAAGATGGATTAGGAGAACAGAGATCAGGAGATGTATTGCTTAGAATGAGTCAAAAAGGAAGGAGGTGGGGGCAAGTGGAGGCAGTTTGGATCAGATACCGTGTTGGGAGATGTCAACCGGGAGGATGATAGTGACTCGTACTGAGGACCAGGCTGAAGAAGAGAAAAGGGGTGAAGTGGTGGCTGAGAGTTCCCCCAAGCAGTAGACACATGGGGGAGGGGCAGGCTGAGGCATAGTACCAGCCGGATGGCGACAGTAAGACAAGGGGAAGTGTGAAGAAGAGCATGAGAAGTGAGGTAAAGATGCAGATGCCCCAATACATAAGGGGCAGCAGGAACACAGTATGTGGCCTGTCCCCAGATGGATAAGAATAATTGAATTAAGGCCGTCTCACAGCTCATGGCAGGAGCGAGCAAGTGGTTATATACGAATTTGAAAAGCAAACAGCAGATGTGCCATTGGAAATAGGAGATCTTAAGAGCTTGATGGTTGCTATAATTGGGGACCAGGCTGGGGACGTATGGGTTGAATCAAGATATCCAGGAATAACCTTGGGGGGCAATGGACATGATGGGACATTGTTTAACGGAATTAGGACATGCAGGATGCGTTACGGAGGGCTTTCACGGATACCCCTGATTCACAGTCCCTGATGTAGTGTACAATGGCGAATGATGAGGATCCAGCTAAATTAATTCTTAAATTACAAGAGATGTGGAGAGCTAAGATGGGAAGACCGTGAAATTGCTCAATACCATTCTTCTATTTTAATGTAAAAAGAGGATTGCTAAAAGAAGTACAGAAGGCTTTAGATAAAATTGTGGGTATTGAGGCAAAGCAGTGGCCGGAAATACAGAGTATAATAGTGCAGCATTGCAAAAAGATTAAGGAACTGGAGCGGGAATGATGGTATCATTCAAAAGCATCTTGCCAGTCAGAGGATATAGAAGTACAGATTGACATCCTGCCAAGTGGTCCTATATATCAATTTCTCCCCATTCCTTATTGAGATGAAGGTGACTCTCTATACCACACTATCATTTTTCAACCCTTTGATATAGAGAATTATATAGAGGTTTGGGTGGACCTGGCAGGGGATGGAGGGTGCATCTATATGACTCACCCACCTAGGCACTTTAGAGTGAGGCGAGATGCATTTGAAACACTGTGATGGGCCAGGGGGAGGAGGGACAGTGATATCAATATAATCACAAATATTCAAACCACATAGTGTAGTACAGGGTGCAAGCAACATTGTGATTTTGGGTAGATATTAGTAATCATGGGTAGAAGGTAAGGCTGATGCAGCAAATGCGAGGCAAGGGACATCGCCAGCCATGCCCAAGCTGCCATGAGGGCAGCCCGCACCCCAAACCACCACAACACCTATTCATTATTCTAACAGTGTTGCAAAGATATGTTTTTTACTCAAGAGGAATGTGCTCTACAAGACTGTGATCAGTGACCCGTGCCTCGTGTGCATGTTATCTCACACTGGCCAAAGCATGACCCGGACCACCCCCAGGCGAGCATGAGTTAGAGCCCATACAACTGACTAAACCTCAAAACCCCTGAATTCCAATGAACCAGGTGAGGTGCCCTTTGACCACCAACCCCAGTAACAAGTCCTGAAATGTTCAAAGAGGACGGACAGGGCACATTTTTGAAACGAAAATTGTGTGGTATTGTGAGGTGCTGGGAGGGATAAATTAAAGTTCAAAATGAGGGTGGAGAGCTTGGAGCCAGATGGTATGGAAGGGAGTGAGTGAAATGTATGTGTGAAGGTCAAAGTGTCCCAGAACCTCCTTTGTTCTCATCTTGACACCTACGAGGTGCACGGTATAGTGATAAAACTCCATTATGTCAGAAGTGTAGTTAATTTGTTCTTTGACCTTCGACGTGCAAAGAAGATGATCACTGCAGCACCCATGTGATGGAAGACAGACAGATTGGGCTGGAACCAATGGCCTAGCATCTCTTATGGAGCAGGTTGGATCATGTATAGGAACCCACCAAACAGCTGTGCAGGATTTTACTAAATGTATTGAGTCATGTATGATGATGTTTTACTTTATAACATTCTGCTTGTACTTTTTTTGGCATACATTTCTTAGCAGCAGAGTTCTTTGCTGTTACTCTCCCCTGCGTGTGAGATTAAACTTGTTATTCTTACAAGATTGACGTGGGCCTTTCTATTGAGTTGTATTCTCTTTGGTGTTGGCATTCAGGGACTGACAATGGTGATCTGAGCATGTTGATCATGCTTGATCTGTCAGCGGATTTTGACATTGTAGACTTCGGTCAGCTGCTGAGGAGACTTTCAGTGGTTGCTCAGGTCTCGGAACACATTTTGAAGTGGTTTTTCTCTTTTCTGGAATATAGGACTGAAGTAGTTAAACTTGGAGCTTTCATTCTAGTGACTTGCCAGTATTTTGTGGAGTTCCTCAGGGCTCATCACTGTCCCCTATATTATTTAATATATATCTTTGCGCTCTGATGGAAGTCTTTTCAAGATCTGGAGTACCACTCCTATGCGGATGATACCCACATTTATGTGCAATTAAAATCTGTTCCGGAAGACACAGACCGTGTTTTAGCTTTAGCTAATGCCCTTAAAAAAATGGAATGACGTAAAATAAACTTCAGCTTAATTCTAACAAAACAGACATAATAGTGTTTGGCCGAACACATCTTCATAAGGAGTATCATGCCACCTATTCCTGTCGTGGTATCTTTGATGCAAATACTTCCTTTTCGAGCAAAGTAAAAAACCTTGGTTGCCTTTAGCAGGCATCATTGGCTATAATGCACAGGTCAGCAGTTTTTTTTACCAACTTAGTCTATTGAAAACTATCCTACCCTTCATTCCAGAAATGGATTGCTGTGTGGTCGTGGGGAACATGGTCAACTCTAGGCTCGACTACTGTGGCACCCTTTTTTCTGGGTGCCCCAGAAAGCCAATTACAGTGTTTGCAGGTAGCCCAGAATGCTGCCATTAGATTGATTTATAACCTTCCAAAATGTGCTCCTACTTCCATCCCTTGGAGGAAACTGCACTGGCTGCCTGTCAGAAAAAGGATTGAGTTTAGAACATTGTGTTTGATTTACAAATGTATCCAATGGACGGTACCCAGATACTTGATATCTAACATTCAGCCTTATCAGCTGACCGAAAGTTGCATTCATTCAGCCAAAATATGTTGGTCATTACCCCCTCTTACTACTCCACCCGGGGGGATCGCTGTTTTTCTACTAAAGGCACTCGCCTTTGGAACTCTCTCCCAGTTGAGTTGTGGAAAGCCCCTTCAATGGGTGCTTTCCGCTCAAAGCTCAAAACCTTTCTGTTTGTCTGATTGAGGAGCTCATTGACTATGGCCTCATCCTAGGCATATCGCAAAAAAACTCCAGAATGGCTAATTTCCCATACCTGTTGAGTCCCTCAGCAGCTTTGCTAGATTTCTAGGATTTATTTTTTCACTTGGTAAGATTGTGAGCCTTTTTTCCCACTCTTACATGTGTTTTTCTGTGTTTTTTACATGTTTGTGTTCGTAGACTGTGGAGTCTCACCAACTCCATACGCATCAACTTTTTACTGTGTGTCACACAGTACCTTTAGTGCAGTGACACAGGGTTGTCTTTTTAGACTTCCCACTTTAAACTCCATTTTCTGGGACTGACTACTGTCTCCCAGAACATGTAAAGTTGCCATTGACTTTACTAGTTTTTTTAATTTACAGACTCAGTACAAACTATTTTCCATAGAGTACTGGAAGGGTTAATAGTTATCTCTTTTTGTCTGATTCTCATGGAACATTATTTCGTTCCCCTTTCTCTAAGATTTGGCTGGTAGCAGTGGTATCTACCAGTGTTATTCTAACGCAAGCTATGAAAATAGCCTTGGTACTGTTAGAGGCTATGGTAGTAGCCTCAAACTCTAATCTGCTGGACACCTTTTATTTTTATTTGGTTCTGGTCAGGTTTATTCGAAATTTCTTTTTACAAAGGTCTTTCTCGTGTTTTACTCTGCTTGCCAAACCAGGTTTGGTTCCTTTGTTTGTCGTCCTTTGGAGGGCTTCTGCATAGAAGCCCTCCTTAAGCTCTTGAGTGTCTGGGTGGACAGGATGTGAGGGAGGGGTTTGAGGCCCCCTGCACAGTGTTCCCTTGGAGACCCAAGTCACACTCTAGTTTGATTGGCTGGGTGGCTGTTCTGCCAGGACAGCCACCCTGCTGTGCGATTGACAGCCAGGTTGTGTGAATGGGGGCAAACTGCTTAAAAGCAGGTCTCTGGGAATTGGAAGGCAGAGTAGCCCCTGGAACGATAGAACTAACGAGGAGCTGAAGGAAGAGGACTGCTGTAACTACTGCACATCGAGGTGTAGCCCTGCTGCGGGTCCGAATCACCCGAAACTCTAACGGAAGAGAAGATCTGCAAGGAATCTTCTTCCCTTGAGCTTGGGGGGACCAACCAGCTCACCAAACACCAGACGCCAACCTCCCTCTCCTGGTTCAATTTGCTGTGCATCGCTGCAGTGAACCGGACAGCCAGGAGGAAAGGAACCTGTTTAGGGTTTAAGGAACGCACCTTTTATTCAACGCTTTACTCTGCTGCTGGCTTCTTCCCTGGGCAGTGCAGGACCCTCCAGTCTTCCTCCTTTCCTCCTTCTTGTCACCATGATAGTCGCTTCAGGAACCTTGAGCCTGCAGGACCTGCCAGGAACAACCACCTCAGCTACATAATTCTTCTTCATTTAAGGTACTGTGCAAATTCGGTCGTTCATTCCGTCCTACCACGGTGAAAGTGTTTGAAATATTTCGCCTCTCCAAAGGCTTGTCCTTCTCTTCTCCTTTGAATAACTTTTCTTCTGACCAACTACGTTTTGAACTCTTAGCAAAGACTTAACCGCAAACTACTCTGAACTGTGTGATACTCTGCAAAGACTCTGAACCATTAACATTGGTCCAGGCCTATTGACTTGAATCCTAGTTATAGTAAGCCTTTTCTAGATTGCCCTGCCTATAACTTGTTGGTGCTGCTTGATTGTTTATAACCTTGTCTTTCCTCCCTTTTAAATTTCTGGAGTGCCATTTTGCTCACACTTCATTTTGAGCCTAACTTGTCCAGAATTGATTGGGGGTCATTGTAGTGTATTACGATTGTGATTTTCTGCTGCTTTATATTAGTGAACTGTTTTATAACTGATGGTGTAAATACATGTATATTCTTTTACTCAGAAACCTTGACTCAGTGTTTGTATGAACCATAGTAATTGCTGTCCTTTGTGTAACTTCTGATACTGCTCACTTTACTCTTGAGATAAGTCTGGCTGCTCAGCCAGCACTACCACTTTTCTGTGTAGTACAGGGTTGTACCAAAGGTGAATTTGTACTTACACTTGTAGTCTTAATTGTTTGTGGTGTTCCCAAAGGGTACTGCATATGATTCTGCCTAACACTGGTGTACAGTGGTGAGGATAAAGTATAGTGATTATACTAAGAGTGCTGCTGTTACCTTTGCTCAACTAACCACAAGGTTAAACACCACTAAAAGCAATTTTAACCATGTCTGATATGGACAGCTACAGTCAGAAGAACCTCCTTACTTACACTGTTGATCATTTGAAAGATCTGTGTAGGGATAGGAATTTCTCTGTTAAAGGCAAAAAGTCAGAATTCATTGAAAAGTTGTTGGAGAAACAAAGTCTGGGGAGTGGGTCTCAAATACCTGCCCCTCCAGCAAATGTGGAAAGTGATGAGGAAGATAATGTGTCAAATATTATTGATGAATTAGATGAGGCAGATGAGTCTCACAATGTAGGCCCTATTGCCCCTCTGCTTGCTCAGCAACCTCAACCTTTGTCCAATGGGACCGCTACAGGTCATACACTCAGTCCTGAATGCATAGCTCTAGAAAAGATAAGGCTTGCATTGGAATTCAACAGTATTAAAGCTCAAACTGAACAAAAGCATCAAGATCTTAAGCTCAGAGAAATGGAGTTGAACCATGCACTAGAAATGAAAAAGTTGTCTATTGAGAGTGCTTCTCTCCCAGAGTCTTCTAAGTCCTCCAGTCCTAAGAGACCACATATGCCTAAAGAAATTGTTGGTACGTATGAGGCTAAGCTTGATATTTTGGATTGGTGGCAATGTTTGAGTGTAACCATGGGATTCAAGACATTACAGGGAATCAGTTGCTTCCTTGCCTCTTCTCTAGGCTACCCACTGTTGCATCTGATGTTGTGATGGAGTTTAGGGAGGTGGATAGGATGGATTATGAGTGTGTGAAGCTAGCTTTAATTGCTAGATTTGGAAGACCCCTTCCAGGTACCCGAAGAGGTTTAGTGCCGTCAAAATGCATGATGGTACCCCTTGGGCTACCTGGGTATGTGAATGTTTGAAAAAATTAGATGGTTGGGATAAGGGTTACAGAGTTAACACTTATGAAGGTATGAAAAATCTTGTTATGTCTATTGCCATGCCTTCTCTTTGCTTACAGAGAAGTCCCTCAGGAGGGAGTTGGATACAGTCCCTTTGAACTTCTCTGGGGCCATCCAGTCAGAGGTCCTTTGGTCCTGATTAAGGAGGGGTTGGAGAGTGCTCCTTCCCCCAAGCCAGTCAGAAGGAGTGCCGTCAAAATGCATGATGGTACCGCTTGGGCTACCTGGGTATGTGAATGTTTGAAAAAATTAGATGGTTGGGATAAGGGTTACAGAGTTAACACTTATGAAGGTATGAAAAATCTTGTTATGTTGGAATCAATATATGATGCCTGCTCTCCTGAGCTCAGACAGCACGTGGTTGATTCTAAGGAGATAGATCCAAAGAAGTTAGCTAAGGCAGCTGACTTGTGGGGTTGCCAACAGGGTTACTCACAAGGATTCTGAGGCAACTCAGAAGAAGGATCAGAGGAAGCAGCCAAAGAAAGATAACAAGGAGAATTCTAATACCTCCAATCCAAAAGAGGGCCCCAAATATAACAAGGGTAAGCCACAAGGGAAACCAAATCAGGCTACTGGACCTTCTGGACCCAAACCAGAAGGAGGTCAGAAAAAGCCTCCATTCATCAAAACATTTGGACAATGTTAGTTTGTGGGTCAACTGACCATGTGAAAGCGGATCCCAGATGTGAGCGTAAACCTTCAGGGGTCCACACTGTCTCCTTAGCCTTCTCCCCAGAGGATGAAGTACCTATGGCAAGTGGAAACGTTCACCTACAGGCTGAGGAACCCATGAGAGTCTCAGCTAGTGTTTCTTTAGTGTCCCTAGGTTTGTGGGAACAACAGAATTTAGATTTCTATAATTCAATCCCAGATAATACTAAAGAGTATTATAAAGATAGTGTTCTTGCGAATGGCCAGGAGACCCCTGCAATCAGAGACACTGGAGCCTGCATAACTGTGGTTGATGAATCATTTTTCAAGGTAAAGGATGTTGCGAAGGTACACAAACACCTAACCAAGTTAGCTGGAGGCCATGTTCAAATGCTTCCCCAGTTACCAGCTCTCATCCAGTGCAATGACATGAATGTCAAGATACCTGTTACTGTGCAGAGTGAAGTGCCTGAGAGAGTCCTGTTAGGTAATAACCTGAAAACCCTTGGAGTTGTTTATAGTACCCCCAGGCCTCCCAGTCAAATGAGACAGGAGCTCACTAGGCCTGCAAGGAAGAGGACCTTGAGAGGCTCTCTGGGCGAATTGATAGAGGAAACTATCACCCCCAGTCCAAAGGACTTACTAACTGTTATTTCCAAAAAGAAAGAAGCAAAGGGGAAACCTAAGACCTCCAAGATGAAAGCACATAGCACCCTTATGCTACCAACCGGGACATCCCAAGATTGTCCAAAGTCACACCTGTGACTCCTCCACCAGCTGAGGCTGAGTGTGTGGTACAACCCTGAGTGGTTGATCCAGCTTCTGAAGAGTCAGATCTTGAAGAGGACCTTACTCTAGTTGGAGATCTGGATCCTGTTGACCATCCTGAGCTGCAGCCTTTACTGGCAGAAGGTGGACTCAACAGGACATACTTCAGCAGAGGACAAAGAGAGTGTCCTACTCTTGAAGGCCTTCGACAAAAAGCACCTTCTCAGCTGGGTGGGTAAGAGCATGGGAAGCATAGGTTGCACTGGGAAGATGGCCTCTTCTACAGTGAACTGACTGAATCTATCCCAGGGAACTGCAAAAGACTTGTAGTGTCCCTAGAAAACAGACCCCAGTTCCTACAGTTGTCCCACGAGATATCTTTGGCTGGTCATTTGAGTTTCAAAAAGACCAAGAAAAGGCTCTCTTTATACTTCTACTGGCCTAAAATGGGTGCAGAAGTTGACAAATTCTGCAGGAGCTGTCACACTTTCCAAACCTCTGGCAAGAGTGGAGCCAGGAATGTGGCACCATTGGTGCCTCTCCAGTGGTGGGAGTTCCTTTTGAGAGGGTGAGAATCGACATTGTTGGTTCCCTTGACCTGCCCCTATCTTCAGGAAACAGGTTTATCCTGGTTGTAGTAGACCCTGCTACTAGATATCCGGAGGCGATACCTATGAAAATTGTAATGGCTCAGGCTGTGGCTAAGGCTCTACTTGGTATTTTTACCAGGGTAGGGTTACCTAGGGAAGTGATATCCGACAGGGGATCCAACTTTATGTCCCACTACATGCAAGCCATGTGGAAAAACTGTGGTATCACTTACAAGTTCTCTACAGCCTACCATCCACAAACCAATGGACTGGTAGAGAGGTTTAATCGTACTATGAAGAACGTGATAGGTGCTTTGGAATAACCCTTTAAAATAAAGTGGGACCTTCTATTGCCATGCCTTCTCTTTGCTTACAGAGAAGTCCCTCAGGAGGGAGTTGGATACAGTCCCTTTGAACTTCTCTGGGGCCATCCAGTCAGAGGTCCTTTGGTCCTGATTAAGGAGGGGTTGGAGAGTGCTCCTTCCCCCAAGCCAGTCAGAAGGACTGACGATGTGATGGGTCTCCGAAGGAGAATGTCACAGATGATGGCAGAAGCTAGTGATAACTTGAAAGCAGGTCAGGCTCTGGTCAAACGTTGGCATGACCAGAAGGCCTACATGGTTGAGTTCACGCAAGACCAGCTTGTGCTAGTTATGGTGCCAACAAGGCAGAAGGTCTTGCAGGACAAGTGGATAGGACCCTTCAAGGTTCTGGGAAAACCTGGAGAGGTGAACTATCTGATACACTTAGGCAGACCTAAGGAGGCTCCCAGAGTCTTTCACACCAACCGTTTGAAGGCCTATGTCTCGAGACCGGAAGTAGGAGCTTTGCTTCTAGCTTCAGCTCAAGAAGAGAGGGAGAGTGAACCTCTACCTGACCTACTCAGAGGCCAGCCTTTAGATGACAAAATAGAAGAAGTTAATATCTCTTCTAATCTGACATTGGAACAACAGGAGGATTGCACGTTTCTGTTGAATCAGTTTACCTCCCTGTTTTCACTATCACCAGGCTTGACCCCTTGAAGCCAGCATGAGATTCTAACTGGTGACTGTTTACCTGTGAAAAGCAGAGGTTACAGAATGTCAGACCATGTAATAACCCACATAAAGGAGGAGGTCAACGGGATGCTTGATCTCAGGGTTATAGAGTCATCTACAAGTCCATGGTCTAGTCCAGTTGTTCTAGTACCAAAGGCAGGATCAAATGAGTTGAGATTCTGTGTGGACTATAGAGCTCTAAATGCAGTCACCAAAACTGATGCCCATCCTTTACCAAGGTGTGATGAACTGGTGGATAAACCTGGTGCAGCCAAGTTCCTTACTTCAGGCTATTGGCAAATAGCCCTGACAGATCATGCCAAGGAGAAAACTGTATTTTCAACCCCAGCAGGCCTCTACCAGTTTAAGGTTATGCCTTTTGGGTTAAAGAATATACCTGATACATTCCAAAAGATGGTTAATCAAGTTATGAATGGGATGGAAGACTTCTGCATGGCATGCTTGGATGACATTGCAGTGTTCAGCCCTACTTGGAAAGAACATGTTGACCATTTAGGATATGTATTGCAGGCTCTTGAGCAGGCCCATCTGACCATAAAGGCAAGTAAATGTCAAATTGGTCAGGGAAAAGTGGTCTACCTTGGTCATGAGGTAGGAGGAGGTGAAATAAGGCCATTGCCTAGCAAAGTACAAGGTGTACAAAACTGGGCCATCCTTACTACTCAAACCCAGGTGAGAGCCTTTCTAGGTCTCACTGGGTACTACAGGAATGTCATAGGGAACTATGAGACCATAGCTTCTCCCTTGAATGTAGTCTCCTCTCCAGAATTCCCTAACAAGGTTAGATGGAATGAGGAGTGCACTCAAGCCTTTGAAAACCTGAAGAAAGATCCAGTCCTAAGAGCTCCTGATTATCACCAACCCTTCATTGTGCAGACAGATGCATCCAAAACAGGTATAGGTGGAGTCCTTAGTCAGCTGGATGAGAAAGGTAGGGAGCACCCCATTTGCTTCATCAGTAGGAAACTGAAGGAACCAGAAACAATGTGGGCAACCATTGAGCGTGAGTGCTTTGCTATTGTGTGGTCTCTGAAGAAGTTTAGACCATACTTGTATGGATCTACTTTTGTGATTCAGACAGACCACCAACCCTTGTGATTGTTAATTCAAATGAAAGGGGAGAACCCAAAACTACTAAGATGGTCAATTTGCCTGCAAGGGTTTGATTTCCCCATTGAGCACAGGTCAGGATATCACCACCAAAATGCTGATGGTCTCTCTAGTATGTATGTAACTGACTGGAGTGAATAGATTCATCCAGGAGTGGATTAGATCCTCATGTCCCTTAGTCTGGGGGGGTGAGTGTTAGGGAGAATTCTCTACAATGTCTAATTTCCTTTACCTGTTGAGTCCCTCAGCAGCTTTTCTGGATTTTTAGGATTCATTTTTTTACCTGGTAAGATTGCGAGCCTTTTTTCCGACTCTTGCATTTGTTTTTGCTGTGTGTTGTACCTCTTTTGCACATGGATTATGTAGTCTCATACACTCCATAGGCATTATCTTTTTACTGTGTGTCACACAGCACCTTTAGTGCAGTGACACAGGGTTGTCTTTTTAGACTTCACACTTTAAACTCCATTTTCTGGGACTGACTACTGTTCCCAGAACATGTAAAGTTGCCATTGACTTTACTAGTCTTTTTGAATCTACAGACCAAGTACAACCTATCTTCCCATAGAGTACTGGAAGGGTTAATCGTTATCCTTTTTTGTCTGATTTTCATGGAACATTATTTCATTCCCCTTTCTCTAAGATTTGGCTGTTGGCAGTGGTATCTACCATTTTTATTCTACCGCGAGTTATGAAAATAGCCTTGCTACTGTTAGAGGCTATGGTGGTACCCTCAGACTCTAATCCGCTGGACCTCTTTTATTTTTATTTGGTTCCGGTCGGGTTTATTCACCATTTATTTTTGTAAAGGTGTTTCTCGTGTTTTACTATGCATGCCAAACCAGGTTTGGTTCCTTTGTTTGCCTGTCCTTTGGAGGGCTTCGGCACAGAAGCCCTCCTTAGGCGCCTGAGTGTCTGGGTGGACAGGATGTGAGGGAGGGGTTTGAGGCCCCCTGCTCAGGGTCTCCTTGGAGACCCAAGTCACACTGTAGTTTGATTGGCTAGGTGGCTGTCCTTTCAGGACGGTCGTTGAAGGGGTCAATGACATTTGTGATGTCATCTTTGATGTTCTGGATGTTAGTGTTAGCAGTGCACAGTGGTGCGGGCAGTTATGGCTGCTTAGCCTACCATAACTGGTGAATTTCCAGGGTTTTCGGTTTTACTTTGATCCACAATGTCACATTTAGAAAGTTGTTTTTGGTGAAGTTCACAGGTTTTTAGTAGCGCAACTTAACCATAACGTCCCGTTAACAACTTTTTTTTCTGAATATACACTTTCATCATGTGATTTTTGGAGATATGTACTATAATTCCTTTACTTTATATACATGTAATATAGAACATACTGAACCCCCTCGCTAATGATATTTGAAACACATAGACTGAGCGCCTGTCGCGGGACCGGCACAGACGAGATCAGTCAGGGGGTATCTGAAATTGTACTACTGTGCCATATGAGAAACGCACAAGTTTAAAAAAGAACACATAAACATATTATAAGTACTTATAAGTAACCAATTGAACCTACATGTCATAAACATTAACCATGCATTTAATTACCATGTAGAATGAAATGGATTATAACATAACAAAAAAAGATATGACTCCAACGTAATTACCTCACAGAAACTGTGCAGCAAGGAGCGACAGTGGACGCACACAGTACAAGAAAGACAAATTACAAGAAAATATAAGTGTGCTTCATTTTTGTTATATGTGTATGCACTTTTTTGTATGACGTGTAGAAAAAATAATGTATTTCTGTTGTTTTGACACAGAAATGTGCAGTACTTTGGAGTGGCTGGAGGACAGTTTTCTGCAATCTACCACGCAGGAGCCACAACCAATGCAGGTCACTACACTCCATATATTAAAAAGAAATGTGGATGGTTTGAATGTAATGATAGTACCATTACTCTAAAGCAGAGATTGCCAGCTAATCTTGCAAATGCATATTTAATCTTCTTAAAGCCAAAATTTAATAACTAATGTGTACTTCACCATTAACAAAAAGTTCAAGTGAAAGACTATAAGCAGTTAGAGTACGCCAACAGGTATCTAACTGCCCAAGAGTGTATAACAACCATACAGATAAATGAACAGCACAGATCCGTAACAAAAAATACACAGTTAGAATACGCCAACAGGTATCTATCTGTTTAGAAAATCTGCAACAAGCCAACATACATAGCATTAATCAGAAACAACAACTAAACACTCAACGGAAACAAAGAAATAGTTTGTAGTATAGCAAAGAAAGGGTTTTTTTAATCCGACAAGGATTTCTTTTTTTCCAGACCCAAGGATTTGAAAAACAAACACAGCAACTGAGCAAAATGCACAGTACACTGGTTTGTGAAGTAAATATGAGGGTAAAACAAAAGCTAAACTGTCTATTGTACAATGTGATACGTCTTTATAAAATACAAACACTAACATGCTCTTTTCTTATATCACAGAAATTAAAAAGGGATATTTCCACCAAGTACTAAAGTTATGTAACAAATATATGGAATCTCAACAAAGTACACAGTAAGTATAATTTCACACATGTCATACATATTCGAATCTATACGTCTGATGTATGGCAGTAATTTGGTGCAGTGGCTGTAGGCAGGGCCTAGAGTCTTCGATGTATAACCTACCACCTACACCCTGCGGCCAAGCAACCAAGACTGTAGGTCATACCCACAACCATCGCAGCATATCAAAACCATGGTGGCATATAACTTCACTGCTTATAACTTTCGTCTTGGGTGCATGGTCTGCGGCCATTTGGGTCACCACCGCACTGTTGGTGGATCCAAGATGTCGGGCGCATCCAAACAATCTGACGCACATCACGACTCACTGCAGCCAATCGGCAGAGACGTCGCGTGTCCGCAGTCCTGACGCCAGCCCCTTAGCCAATCGGTATCTTGTCCGCGGAGCGAACAGGGAAGTGTGACCGCGGAGCGGACATAGATATCACACATTTTTTTAGACCTACTTTTTAGTCGTTTTAACGAAAACTACTGGACAGATTCTCACCAAATTTACAAAAGCACGCTTTTGGGACCAAGCCCCTGCCCTGGCGCACATTTGGTGACAATCCATCCAGCGGTTTGGCCTGTAGGCATGCACAAAGTTTTTACCCCATTCAGTCTATGGGAAAGAAGACGTTTTGAACCCCCTCCTATGACTTCCCCCCCTGGACCAAACATCACAGAACTTTGTAAAAAAATTCAAAGTGGCCGTTATACTTTTTTTGCAAAGTTTGGTGTGGATTCCTCCAGGGGGAGTGGAGTTATAAGCTGCCCAAAAAGTGCTCTTCCTATAGAAACAGCAACTTTACCATAACTACCCGGCCACTACCGTGGCTGTGTAAAAACCGTGGTAGAAATAATAGGGTAGTTACCACTTCCACCTGCCAAATCTTAATGTAAAGGGAACGAAACAGAGCTCTAAGAGGCAAACGAAAAGGGATAGGAATTAACCCTTTCCAATACTCCATGTAAGATGGGGTGTACTGGGTCTGTAGTTTAAAGAGACTACATAACGTTAATGGCAACTTTACATGTTTCTGGGAGACAGTAGTCAGTCCCAGAAAAATGGAGTCAGAGGGAAGTCTAAAAGCCAAGCCTGTGTTACTGCACTGAAGGTGCTGTGTACACACACACACATAGTGCTCTTTGAGTAGGTGAGGCTCCAATGCCCAAGATCACACAAATGGTAAAAACACACACAGCAAAACACATGTAAGAGTGGGAAAAAGGCTCACACTCTTACCAGGTGAAAAAAATAAATCCTAGAAATCCAGCAAAGCTGCTGAGGGACTCATTAGGTAAGGGGAATTAGCTATTTATGATAATTATCCCTAACACTAATCAGAGGGGGAGGCATCTATAGAGAAAACAAACCGGTGAAGAGATTAATATAGGAAGATGAGATCTAGCAAGTTTATGATTCTTGGGTGGAAGGTTATGTAACTCGCCCAGATAGTGGTTGACAGATTTTAATCTAGCTGTACTCCTGGGCCTCGGTCGAGTTGGTCACAATGAGGCTACCCATAATGAGGGATGAACATTAGCCAGGAGAGTTTCAAGTTGTAGGTCAAGTAGGTTGAAGGTGAGAGTAGTAAGTCCTGGGAGCTTGTGGTTCCCTTTGTCCCATTTATTTGGTCAACATTTGAATGAGATAAAATAATTTGATTACTCAATGCATACACTGCTGTGTGCTTTGAGCATCTATTGTAGTTACAAGTAAATTGTCAATGAAAACAAAGCACAGATGATAGCGCTAGGCTGAGTAAATGTTCAAAGAACTAGACATAATATTTTCAGTAAACAGCCGGAGGTAGACCCTCTCACTTTGATAACCTGGGTGTCAGTTTTGACAAACGTTGAGAGGGGGGCACAGATGAAAGGAGTGGAAGTGAACCTGGCCAATCAGCATGTGTGTTGCTGAGATTTAATTTTAAATATGGGGTAAATCCTCCAGTAGAGGCGCAGGATATTTACCATTGGAAATTATTTCCTTAGGTCAGCATATTGCAGGTCTGCAACATTTGACTCTTCAGAATTTCTGGACTACAACTCCTGTAACCCCTCGTCAGGCTAGTCAATGGTGTTGGATCATGGGACTTTTAGTCCCAAACATCAGGAGGGTTATGGTCTAGTTCAGAAGCCGGAGCCTACTAAGCCACACTCATGGATAGTTTTGAATTACGTTCACATGTAAAAAAATCCTTTTCCTGGGATAGAAAAAGCATATTTGATGTGTGACCTTACTTTTTCTCTCATCGTTTCTCTCACACCCTCGCTTTTTCTATTACCCTCCAACTCTCAAACGTTCTTGCTCATATTTCATCTTGCTCTTCCCTTTCTTTATTCCCCCTCATTCTTTTGCACACCTGCGTCCTTTCTCCTATTCTACCATGAAACTGTGCCCACTCCTCCTTGCACCCTGGTGCCTATAACTGCAAAATGCAAAAAACAGCAGTATGTGCAAAAAAGGATTGGCTTTGCCAATGCGTGTTATATGGTGTGTAACGCTAATGCAATGTGTAAAAGCCTTTTGTACGGCTTTTACTCCTTCCATTAACATCACAGCCCATTTTCTTTCCATTTGCATGGCCGCGAGGAGAGGCAAAACACAAATAGCATTCACGCCTTCTCCATTCCTCTAAGCCATCCAAATCCTCCAGCATTTGTTCTGACATGCATTTTCATGCCAGAGCAAATGCTGGGGCTCCTCATGGATCCCATCGGCTTTATGTGCCAGCATAAAGCAGGTGGACTACATAGGGATCCATTGTACATGCTGCCTGCCATGCGTGTACAACTAAACACTGCCAACCATGCGAGCATGACAGGCAGCATTTAATTTTAATTTTAAAAACGGCCTACCATGCCCAGAAGATTACCAGATGTTAAGATTAATTGCAAACATTCCAGGCATTACCCCTTTGTTTTGCTGTCATCACCCCGAGTGGGGTGGTTATACCTAGACGTGGGTCCCGTGTCTGCTGGCCCTAGAGATCCATGTCATTCCTCACTGATGAGGCCCAACGAGGCCAGAAATGTTTGGGGGTGCGTGTGGTCTCGTACAGAACAGATGTAAGCAAGCAGATTGGGCTTGACTGCCCCTTTTGGGGTGGGACCAACCCGGATTTGCATATGCTCATTCCCATTATGTAATGGCTTGGCAGGCAAAGAACAATGGTCTGCAGGGTTGCCCAGAGAAATGGCAAAGGTTCAGATTAATTCTAAACTTTGCAGTCATCACCCTTTTTGTTTTACCATGCAAACATGACAGTAAGAGTTTACAATTACAATTAAATTCTGCCTACCACGTGCCCATCGTAGGCAGCATTTACTCCATTGCATGGCAGAGATCAAATGTGCAGTGTTCGGATATGATTTATGCTACCTTTTGCCCTGCACATTTGCACTCTGCCATGCAAATGACCAGAATTGGGCAGTGGTAAGCCTCCAACGTGTATATCGCCACATAACGGCTCCCGCCTCCAAATACTGCGCTGCAGCAAATAAGCTCCGTGTTTTTTTAAATTAAAATCTGTCCACATACCCTTCCCAATGTGAAGATATTATTGCTTACAGTTTTGCAATTTGCATATGTAACCTAACTTGAGTATGGTATGAAATGCATACTTTCAAAAATTGAAAGGTACAAATTTGACCTTGATTTGTGGGTGAGAAGATGGCCAATCCAGCATGATCGTGAATAGCACGTTTGCATTAGAGTACAGATTAGACAAAGCTGCAATGCTTATAATGAATTTGCTTAAACCATGTTTGACCAACAGCAAATGAACCGAAAGTAAACATCCTCTGTGTTATCAGAAGACATTTCATAGTTACGCTAGTGCAATTATCAGTTTTTCCTGTGCTGGAGGATACAATAAATTGGACCATGTCCCCTCCAAATGTCGGATCTAATTGCTGACAATGTGCTTCATGCATTTCATTTACTTTTAGAAAAGAGTGGTCTCTTTATATTGGAATCTAGTGTTAAAGAATGGAGTATGAATTTTCTGGAAAAAGTCAGAGTACTCTTTTATTGGAGTCTGTCTATGGTGCGAGTGGCAACGGCAGACAACGGCCTATATTAAAGGACAGAGGTTTTTGGTGGTGGGGGCAAACTCTCTTAGAAGGCTTCCATTCAAGTACCTCTTTAGTCCAAAAGTGGTTGATGGCAAATTCATGGTTTGAAAAACCCGTGACTTCAAGTGCCTCTTTAGTCCAAAAGTGGTTATTTTGTTCACTTCATGGTTTGAAAAACCCTGGACTTCAGGATAGGCTGGAATGGCTGGGGACGAATCAGATTGGTACTTTGAATGACAAAAGGCCTACATGGCAATATGTCAGATTAAGCCTTACTCAAAATGTTTTGTGACCTATTCCCACAAGCATTTCAAGACAAATTCCTGTCCAGAACTAAGCCTCCAGATTGCCCTTAAGGACAGGCCCAGATGTCGTTCATCATTTTGAGACATGGTCCTACGAAAAAGAAAAGCCCCAAGCACATGATTGCTATAGTCCAGGAACTGTACCTCAACAACCAAGCTGTGGTAAGATATGGTATGGCTGGGGATGCCATTGCCCCCTTTCCTGTTTACAGGGGTGTGAGAGAGGGCTGCGTTCGTACACCTTTACTTTTCTGCATATATATGGAAGAAATTATAACATCTTTACTAGAAGACAGAGTTGATTGCCCAAAGATGGATCGGGACAGATATCCTGCTCTTCTGTGAGCAGGCAATGCAGTCTTGTTGTCCACTACGCCGTGGGGGCTAAAAGCTGGTTTAGTAATCTTTACAAAGTAATGTGGTGACCTTGACATAACAAGTCCATGTTTCACTTCTTGCCTGTGTTGCTGAGAACCGTTTGTCTTACCACCACGGGTGAATGACCATTGTATAGCTCAGCAACATCACGTGATTGAGGACCGCAAAATCAAGCTCTCTTGTCTGCAATTCATAAGGATTTATTCTGCTCTTCTGCAGATGACTCTGTGTCTCTTAGCTTCGGAATGTGCTATTTGTCTCTGACCTTGGCTGCGAGCCCTGGCCAGCTGTTCTGTGCAGTCTAGTTCTGATTTTCTTTCTCTATTGTCCTGTGGTTTGTGGCCTCATGTAACCTCATCATACTTATACTATTATTTCTATATATCTATACCATGCTATGTTTCCTGTAGGTTAGGAGTATTCCATTCTTCCAGGCCTTTTATACAATACCATAGTGCCATAGGGTTAGTTACATTGAGCGTCTGCAAGATTGCTCTGCATCTCTTCTTTTGCCTTGCGTTCAGCGTTTCTGCACTTGGCTAATGAGAAAAATAATAAATGCTTTTGACAGTATTCATATGTATCTTTTCTCTATCTACAGAACTGTGTAAGCATATTCTGCGTGGGAGCAAGTGTGTGTTTGTGTAACTTTGTGCATTGTTTACTTCATGACTAACATTGCTATGTCATGGTGTCACTTACGACATCAGCACAATGGTTTTCCGTTGTTAGTCAATCTGATCCATCAAAGCATTTGGATGAACGATGAATGTTGAGGCACCTGCATGCATAAAGACATTGGGCCTCATTATGAGTATGGTGGTAGCCGTGTCTGTAGTACAGGCACGGCTGCCGCCAGTATTGATTTTTATCTAGCCTCCAGAAAAAGGCAAATACCGGGTCATTACGACCATGGTAGACCCGCTAATTGCACTTTCTGGGTGCCGGTAAAAATGAATCCCCATTCCCATTTGAGCCACATAGGGCTGAATGGGAATGGGGAGGGTGGTAGCAATGGTACCATTACTAACGGTACCGTTGCTACCATCAAGTTCTGCTTGCGGGTGCCGGTACGGCCACCCGGTAAAACCTGGTGGCTGTAAGGGCACCCGCAAGCAGAACTCATAGTATGGTGGTACGGTAACAATGGTGCCGATAGCGATACCAGCGCCGTTGTTGCCTTACTGCCATACTGATGAGGCCCATTGACTGGAAAAGGTTTGAATGGCAGTCTAACAGAATATCTATTCACATATGTGGAACACTGGCCCTACTGGGGCTGTCCAAACAGTGTGTTGCTTTGTGTGTTCTTGACTATTCGGACTGTCGTGTTGATGGGGGTGAGGAGGGGAATTCCAGGGACCCTTGCATCACACTGGACAATAGTCACCAACTCCTGAGAGATTATTAAACTGCGCAAGCATGTAATTCACGGGTGACGCAATATATACACAGGTAACTGAATTTCTTGTAACACTGTGAAGAACACTGCCCACTCCCTGTGCTGTCATTGGTAATGCCGCTCTTTTCCAATGTCAGTGCTAGGCTCTGTGTTTGCCTGATGACATATGTCCTCGCTGGCAGCATGGAGTGTAAACATGATTCCAGGCCCATGCGCCAGTGCTTGCCATGCTCCTTCGTATCGCTCGTACAATTGGACTATTTTTGGCCTATTTCTGGCAGCTATTTTGTAACACTGTGAAGAACACTGCCCACTCTCCTTTGCTGTGACTAACGACCTGAAGGGAGGAAGGCAATGCCATATGGGGAGCCAAACTTGCTCATCCACACCAGCCCAAAACTGTCCCAACTGCACTTGAGCTTTGCATTTGCCTTGCCTTCACGTGCCGGACTGGTTTTCATATCCCACCACCGCAGCTGACCCTCCAACAGACTCCAAACAGGCAGGGATCCACCAACAGCACCTCTGCCCCAACTGCCCTTCAGCTGTGACACTTCTACCTTTAAACTTTGTTAAATATTTAGGAAACAAAATAACATCAGGTGTAATCATCATAGCATGGATCTCCCACAAAGCGGAAAAAAGGCTAACTTTGCAGACAAGATCAACACGCTTCAGCCACTCTTGCTTGAGAGGTGCATTTGGTGATGACATGGTTGCTTCTTATTATACTTTTTCTTGGAAGTGTTATTTTCTCTGCATATTGTGCAAGGAAGTTTCATGCTGGTAACCTATGATGGAATTCATTTACTGGTCTGGAGCCTGCGCTGAACAGGTAATGAGACCACTGGCTGCCTCCTATGATATGAGAAGTGAAGCACTAAAGGGGTGTGGTGTGGGCTCACTGTTAGGCGGAAACCTGTGCAGTTCCCTCTGGGACCACTGCAAAAGATTTAGGACTACAGGTGTTTGGCGGTGAACCCACTTGGTAGCAGTCTGTACCACACAGATTCACTTAGTAGCTGTGGCTGAGCAGTCAGACTTCCCTCAAGAAGAGTTGAGCAGTATGTGGAGTATACAATATAGGACAATTCTTCACAGTAAGACAAGCAAACACGCAACAAGGCTTCAGTGTAAACATATTAAGGTATTTATTTATAACGGACCATCTATAGAAAACACTATGGCACTATCACGGCAAACACTTCAATTACAATTACTCTACGCAGAAGAAAATGATCAATCCCCCTAACAATAGTTCGACAAGTCTAGGTTCTACCGGTATCACTTATTTTCAGACAGAGGTGTATACCTCAACCTAGATGGCACTCTAATATTAGTTAGGACGGGAGAGAAAGATAGGCAGGTTACGAAATCAACACAGTTCAATACTTCACGGATAAAATGCAAGGCACGAAGGCAAGAACCACAATAGATCATAAAGTTCAGAGGCCAGGCCCACTCGGAGAGAGGCAAGGTGGTATGTTCCAAAAAATCTCTAGTGGAAATGCGTCTGAGCCTTTGTAGCAAGTTGTTATCGGCAGATTGAACCAGTTCAGAACAATACGTGAGAAAAAGCTTGGAGCCGACCCAACGGAAAGGCGAGGATTAAGACACCTAACTAGAACCGATCGAAAGGGAAGCCAGGCGGACACGGTACCTTGTTGTGGAGAGACAGCTCCGGCGGGGGCAGTTGTTCCTGGTGGTGGATGCACGACGGGTCTTTGCCAAGAGTAGAGATGATCTCGTCGTCGAAGAAAAGTGAAGTCCGGTGCACCACCAAGGAAGAGACCAGCCGCGGAGTGCTCCGTCACAAGGCACCACCTTTTGGTCGCGGTGCAGGGGAAGTGGCTATCCGGTTGCCAGGGTGCTTCTGCACGGGCAATTCAACGCCCGCGTCCTGAGGCGAAGAAAAAGCAAAGGGGACTGGTTGTTCCCACCAGTCAGGGGAAGAGACTCTCTGGCAGGGAGATCTCCTCTGTCGTCGGGAAGTGGTGAGTCGGTTCCGCAGGGCTCCACCGGAGGTGTTGTCGTGCAGGTCGGCTCAGCGTTACCCTCGTCGGATTCTTAGGTCCTGTGGCGACTTCTGAAGATCCAGTCCCAAAAGCCCTGCTTTTATGCAGAAAACCCCCATTCATTCAGCCTAGCTGTCAATCAACACTCGCTAAGTGGTGAGCGGGGAGGCTCACCACTTGGGCCAATCACTCCAGAGTGCGACCGGAGTTGGCAAGGCAACTCGGTCCAGGGTGCCTAAACCCCCTTCCACACCCCTGTTGTAACCCAGACAGAATGGCACCACTTTGGAGGGTCTCTGTACAGAGGCCCGCCAAAAGTGGAACAAAGGGCTCAACCTTTGGTTTAGGAGTCACAGAGACGAACACAGACGCCATTTTAAAAACCGTTCTGGCAGAAAATACCATCCGATAAACTTATTTAAGATAAGTAGACCGGTGGTACGTTAGAGATTAACGAGGAAAAGTATCAATCTCCAACAATGGGACTAATCCCATAGAGTTATGTCCGGGGTCGAACATAACAAGTACTTTCCACTGCCACCAGCCAAATCTCGACGATGGGGGACGGGACAGTGCCCCCTCGAGTAACAGACCCAGGAGTAATCGAATTACCCCTACTAGCACTTCCACAAAAAGATGGTTGGTACTAGTTCTGTTAGTAAATGTAGGTCTAGTAAAGCCAATGGTGACTTTACATGCCCGGGGAGACAGTAGCCAGTCCCCGGGTATGGAGTCTATGGTGGAGGTCCGCTAGGACGCCCCAGTGTTACGGCACGTAGGGTGCGGTGTAACACACATAGAAAAACATATGAGACCCTATGGAGTAAAAGACCCCATAGCCCATAGAACACATTGGCCCTCATTACGACCCTTGCGGAAATCGGAAAACGATGGCGGAAATGCAATACCGCCATCGAATAGCGCTCGGTGCGACTATGACCCGTCACCGCAAAGTACGAAGCCATTAGCGACACCGTAGTGAACGCCAACGCTAACTGCACCAAGCACGCGCGCGCGCGCCATGCGAAACCGCAAACACCACCATGGCGCAACGGTACGCCAATTCCGACCCTAGCGGACATGTACCTAACGCCATCAGGCATGGCGTAATGTACCATTCCGCCATGGTGAGAAGTACGGCATCGCGAATCAACCGTAAACGGCCCCACTGAGTGCCTGTACACCGCTCCCTGCCCACAAAGTACAACTCCCCGTAGGTGCAATGAAGCCACAATGCAACCATTGAAATGTACAAGTCACCCATGCATGGCAACGAACAAAAGAAACACAAGAGGGGCCAATGGGAGCTGCAGGGCACAGATGGCACGAATACAGAAGCCATCCCAATGGACATGACCACAGTCCCCCACCAAGAAACGCACGCAAACACAGGCACTTGTGACCAGCCATATTCCGAGAATCACATCATTCCACCAGTCCACCTGGCTGACCGGCATCTGTTACACAAAACCCAATCCCCCGCCCCTGAGCATGACAACATTCAAACTGTCATATTGGCAGCCCCCATCCCTGACCTCACGGGCTTAGTAGGCAAACGCGCCCAGTACAGTACCACGCAACTAAACTCCGAAGCTGGAACCCAATGCAGATCTCCTCACAATACATCGCCCTCCAAATAGGCATATGCCACATCACTTGCAAAGAAAAACGCTACACGGGCCAAATCAGAATAGAAATTTAATGCACATCAAAGTCACCAAGCCCATACAGCCATCAGGCCATGAACTCCTAAACACCAATCACCATTGTGGGCTGCATCCGCAAGAAATGACCAGCCACTACTTGTGTGTCGTCCTGTTCCCTCATGGTACACAGAGCCACATTCACGTACGAAAAGGCAACATGGAAGCGCACAGAACCGCAGGGCCGTCCCAATGGGGAGGCACTAGTCCAGCTGAAAGGCCGAAATGTTGCTCCGAGCCACCAGTACTGCGTAAGGGCATGTGGGCCATTGGCGATCGTCCCATAAGATCGTAATGCTGCTCCACTGATTAACACGAAGCAGCAGGTGTCGGGAGTAAAACCCATCTGCAGGAGTGGCATACAGATGGCAGTGGCAAAAGGGGAGGAGATACCTGTCAACCAAAAGAAAAGAAAAAGAACAGAATGGCCATCAGAACTACATTCCAACAACTCACTTCAATGATCACACGAAATCCACAGCCATATGCATGCTAGCCCACTCCAAAGGATCATCACCACCCCAAAACCACTTGCGACTCCTAACCATCTATATCGAGGTGCAAACACCATCACAAACGCGTGTACCTGTGCATGCGTCTGTCAAAACAGAATCCATCAGATGGGAATGTTAATGTGCATGGACACAAGTGTCTGAGGGCGTGTCGAGACAGGGAGGGCTCAACAAGGCCAGATAGACGATGGTCCCACCATAGCAGCCCTGCATCACATAGCGTAGGGGAGGCGGATAGATCCCAAGAAGCCCTGTACATGGCAAACTCTGTATCAAATCACCTGCCCATGCATCCATTCATCATTCCCTCATCCCGGATTCAAAACGCCTGAATAATTACTCACATAACATTAGAAACATCCATTGAGTCTGTGCGTTATGCAGCCTGCAAAATCCACAGTGCCCCAGCCCGTAATTCCAGTGTTGTGAAGTAACATGTATGTGGGAACGGCCGGCCTCATCGCCCACGTAGCAATTGCGCATCCCAAACTATTCATATCAATCATTGCTTCCTCGCCATGGGCCCTGTCTCAAGGACATTGAACAACAGAACGTTATATTTGCAGTCAGACCTGTGGGCATCTCCTCGCCGCTAGCTGGAAACCGAAAGCGCCGCCCTTGGAATTCCACATTTGCAACATCACGCCGAAAAGGCATCTGTGGCCGTTTGAAATCACTAATTATTCCATCGAGTGCGGCTGTGTGTGAAAATGGCAACTGCCTTCACCCACAAATGGGACGCCCCGCCCGTCATTGCAACTCGGTACAGTGATGCATGAGGGCCCACCGTTACTCGAGTACTACGTTCCACTGACCCTTCACAAGTCTGTTCGCGACTGCACAGATAGTATGTGCAACAATGGGACCACAGCAGAATGAACATGTCAACCAATGTTACACGGCCATCGGGTACAAATACATGATTGCAATAGCAAGATGCCATTCCCAGATTTGCAGCGTTGTGCGCGGGACGTGCTCGGCCAAAGGGGAGAGCAGCTTGCACAGGTGGAATTAATCACCACAGGTGGAGGCCATACAGCCTGAAAACACATAAATTGCACAGCCAGTCTCCTCCCACAACCACACCGAAATGCTACCGGCAGGACTCGCGATGTTGGCCCTGGGGGACCTGATAGCACTGCAACTACTCCAACTCTAAGAAGAAGACGAACACCAACTGCTACCGGCCGCACGAAGGAGACGCAGGAGGAGGAGGAGGCCAAGGCAGGGCCAGCAAGGGCCACCAGCACAGCCACTACCACCACGCAGGCAGCCCGCAATCCCACGCCTCCGAGCACATCCGTTCAACCTCACTGATGAGCAGATCCACACCCTCTACCGTCTGGACCGGGACACCATAGCCGCCATTGTGGACATGACACAGGCTGACCTTGTCAGCATGATAGATAGCCCAACCGCCATCCCACCCCTACTGAAGGTGGTGTCTGTACTCCACTTCCTGGCCACAGGCACCTACCAGCACACAGTCGGACAGTTGCATGGCATTTCTCAGCCACTGTTCTCACGGACACTATTGCAAGTGCTCGATGCCCTCCTGCAGCACGCAGACGACTACATCTCTCTACCACGCTCGGAGCAGGAAATTACCAACACAAAAGTGGGATTCCATGCACTTGCCGGCATACCGGGTTGCATTGGTGCCATCGACTGCACCCATGTGGAATTGGTCGTCCCACATGCCATGGAGGCCCAGTACCGCAACAGAAAACAATTTCATTCCCTGAATGTACAAATGGTGTGTGACTCCAACAGGATCATTACACATTGTTGTGCCCGATTCCCTGGATCAACCCATGATTCTATGGTCTTGAGGAACTCTACAATACCACGCTACATGGAGCGACACGCAGGGAACAGATCCTGGCTACTCGGTGAGTCTCATTACATGCATGATTATGTGGGGAATGTGATTTGGCAATGACCTGGCAGGAAGGGGGGGGGTGTCCGTACGTAGCAATGGCATTCCACATCATACGTTTCTCGTCCACATACAGGTGATGCTGGATATCCACTGAAGAGATGGCTCCTCACACCAGTCCGGAACCCACGGGACCAGCATGAGGAGGACTACAACCATGCCCACTCACGTACCCGTGTAGTCATTGAACAGGCATTCGGCCTACTGAAGACTCGTTTCCGCTGCCTCAGCAGGTCTGGCGGGGCACTCCTGTACCGCCATGAGAAGGTTGCAAAGATGGTCATGGCATGTGTCATGCTCCACAACATGTGCGTACGTAGAAATGTGCCCATGCCCCCTGACGCAGAACTGCAAGCACATGATGATGGTCATGATGAGGGTGGGGATGTGGCAGCACCTCATGGAGTCTGCGAGGCACCGGAGGCCCGTGACATTCGTCAGCATCTCATTGATGTATGCTTCTAGAACTCACGCCTGGTGGCTGATACATGGACACGGGACTCGTGGCACTGTGCGTGTCTGGGACATGCACAATATGGACTGTACGCCTATGATGGCCTAGTACACAGAAATCAATGTCCACACATCTCATTGGTTGATCGTGCACTTTTTATGGCATATGTGATGTCATGTTGAACACCCTATCGACCCGCCACCCAAGTGAGCCCAACACACCCCCTCCACCCTCCTACCTCCCCCACGAACCCCAGTGTCCAAAGATGCTCATTGTCAGTGGGCTGTCGCTATTGCAAGCCCCCTCTGCGGGTATCAGGGGCACCCCTGCCTGTGGAGCGCAGGTTCCTTCCAGATCTACGTTGGGGGCTGCCCTGGACGGAACTTGCAACGGATGATGTGTCTGCCTGCTCACGTCCATGCATGTCCCTAAGGGTTTGCGAGAGCTCAGTGAGCACACGGCGCACTGCGGCAAGTTCGGCACATACGTCTTTGGACGTCGCATGCAGTTCCCCCCTCAGGCTCTCGGTGCTTCTCTCCATTTGGACTCTCAGGCTCTCGGTGATACTCTCCATTTGTGCCCTCAGCGTCTCTGTGCCTCTCTCCATTTCTGCCCTAAGTGTCTCAGTTGATGTTTCTATGTCTGCCTTAGTGCCCCCACATTCATCGGCATGGTCCTTGAGGAGCGTGGCCATTTGCTGCTGTTGCACGATTAACTGGTCGAGGGACTGTTGCCTCTGCTGGGCCATGCCCATTTGCGGGGGTGTCACAGAGGGGCTGTTGTCCTCATGTTGCCTTGCCACAGGGCTTGGGGGGGATGGCCAGTCGTTGTCTTGTGGGTGCCCCTGCGTGGTATCCTCATGTTGTACGGGATGGGACAGACAGGGGGATTGGGACAGGTCATGGATGGATCTGACTTCGACATCCCCGTTTTCTGTGTCGGAGCATGCTGCCATCAATGGGGTGTCACCTATGGTGCTGCTGCCACCAGAGGCAGTGCCTTCTGTGGCATCCATTGGGGGGACCTGTGGTGGTGGTGTTGTGGGCATGCTGGCTGCTGGGGTGCCTGTTGATGTTCCCTCCTCTGTGCTGCCACCTGATTTGTGCTGCTGCCGTGTCTTGATGCGTGCAGCTGAGGTGGAGGGTCTCTGGCCGTTGGTCTTGGCCCTCTTTGCAGGTGTGCTGGTAGGGGTGTCCTGTAGCTCGTCGTTTGGATCGGACCCTGTGGTGGAGTAAAGGAGGGCGAGGGTTAATGATGGGTCTGTGGGAATTGGAATGGCATTGTATCACATGCTCTGGGGTGGTACCTGAGGGTGATTTGGGTCGGGTCCTTGGAGGTGCTTTGATTTGTGTGTGGAGTGAGGGTGCAGTTGTTTGGCAGCCTGCAGTTAGGGTGTGCCTGCTGCACGTGTAGTGCGTGTATTAGGGGTTTTTAATTATTTATGTATTTATTGTGGGTTTTAACGTGCGCTATCAGGCCGATGTGTGTGGCCGTTCTCCTGGACATGTGTTTCTGTTGCACTATGTGGACGCATGGTACTTCACATGGATGGACTGTGTGGATTTGGCATTGTTTTATATGGTACACCTACCTGAATCTTCGGATGTCTGCACTCCTTTCTCCATCCCTCCGACTCCCTCTATGCTCTCCATTCCGATGGTGGAGGCACAGATTTCTTCCCAGGGGGTCAACTTGATGGGTGATTCAGGACCTCCCCCGGTGGCTGTGGCAATGTTGCGGTTGGCAGAGAGTATGCTGCGGACGCGTATCCGCAGGTCGTCCCATCGCTTGCGGCATTGCTGTGGGGTGCGGGGTGCGGTCCCCACCGCACTTACCCGCTGTGCCACCAGAGCCCATATGGTCTTCTTGTTTGCAAGTGCCGTTCTGGTCATTTGCGTGGAGAAGACGACGGCAGCATTCTCCTGGAGGGTCTCTGTTAGCACGGTGAGTTCCTCGCGGGAGAAGTGGACCTGCCGCTTGCGGTCGCACGCTTTCTTCGCTACTTTTCCCATTTGTCTTGGTTTCGCTAGGGTGGGTGACGGGTTGGGGTGTGTTTCAGGGTAGTGATTTTAGTGGTTGTGTGGTTTTAGTGGTTTTATAGGTGTACGCCGGGATGTTTCCCGTTCCGGGCCCATGTTTTCACTTCCGTTTCCGTATATTTCCGGTCACCGTACTTTCCGGTAGGCGCACACTGCGGTGACCGCTAAGAGGGGTGGCGGTATTGCACCTAGGGCACCGTACGGCGGCGGTGTGGGCCGTTTTGGGGTCATTTCCGCCATCGCGGACTTTGCACTTCCGCCGTGGCGTGGTGCTCGTGCCCGATGGGTCGGAATGGGCCGCACTTTGCTCCTTCGTGCAATGGCGGAAACGCTATTTACGCTGTGGCGCTCCGGTCAGTCGCTTTCCGCAAGGGTCGTAATGAGGGCCATTGACATTCAAAGGAATTACACACATTCATGTCCAAGAGTGGGAGAAAAAGAGTCTCACTCTTGGCAGAATGGAAAAAACAAACTCCAGAAATCCAGCAAAGCCGCTGGGGGACTCACTAGGTTAGGAAATTCAGCCTAAACAGAGAATTCTCCCTAACACTCACCCCCCCAGACTAAGGGACAGGAGGATTTAATCCACTCCTGGATGAATCTCATACCTCTAGTCGATGACATACATCCTAGAGAGACCATCAGCATTTTGGTGATGACACCCTGACCTGTGCTCAATGGTGAAATCAAACCCTTGCAGGCAGATCGACCATCTCAATAGTTTTGGGTTTTCCCCCTTCATTTGCATTAACCATCTCAAGGGTTGGTGGTCAGTCTGAATGACGAAATAGAACCATAAAAGTACGGCCTAAACTTCTTCAGAGCCCACACGATAGCAAAGCACTCTCTTTCGATTGTTGTCCACCTTGTTTCAGGATCCTTCAGCTTGCGGCTGATGAAGCAAACGGGGTGCTCCCTACCTTTCCCATCCAGTTGACTGAGTACGCCACCTATCCCTACATTGGAAGCATGTGTCTGCACAATGAAGTGTTGGCGGTAATCAGGAGCTCTGAGTACTGGGGCTTGGCAAAGAGCCTTTTTCAGGTTTTCAAAAGCCTGATTGCACTCCTCGTTCCATTTAAACTTTTTAGGAAATCTGGCTGAGGAGATGACATTCAGTGGAGAAGCTATGGTCCCATAGTTCTCTATGAAATTCCTGTAGTACCCAGTGAGACCTAGGAAGGCTCTCACTTGGGTATGAGTAGTAGGTGTTGTCCAATTTTGCACAGCTTCAATCTTACTGAGCAAAGGCCTTATTTCTCCACCTCCTACCTCATGTCCAAGATAGACTACCTTACTCTGTCCAATTTGGCATTTACTCGCCTTTATGGTCAGATTGGCTCGTCCAAGAGCCTGCAAAACATCTCTTAGGTGGGTTACATGTTCTTCCCAGGGATTGCTGAACACTGCGATGTCATCCAAGTATGCCATGCAGAAGTCCTCCATCCCATTCAGAACCTGGTTTACCATCCGTTGAAACGTAGTAGGTGCATTCTTCAATCCGAAAGGCATTACCTTAAACTGGTATAAGCCAACGGGGGTAGAAAATGCAGTTTTCTCCTTGGCATGGTCTGTCGGGGTATTTTCCAATAGCCTGACGTCAAGTCAAATGAGCTGAGGAACTTGGCGGCACCAAGTTTATCCACCAACTCATCTGTTCTTGGCAAAGGGTGGGCATCAGTCGTGGTGACTGCATTAAGAGCTCTATAATCAACGCAGAATCTAAGCTCTTTAGATCTGGCCTTTTGGTACCAACACAACTGGGCTAGACCATGGACTAGTAGAGGGCTCTATTACCCCGAGATCAAGCATCTTGCTGACCTCACCTATGATGTGGGTTCGTACATTTTCTGACATTCTGTATCCTCTGCTTTTGACTGGCAGACAGTCACCAGTGAGTATGTCATGCTGGCCCCAAGGGGTTAAGCCTGGCGAAAGCGAGAACAGTGAGGCAAACTGATTCAACATGGATTTGCACTCTTCTTGTTGCTCGGGTGTCAGATTGGAGGAGAGATTTACTCCTTCAATTTGTTCGTCTAAAGGTCAGCCTCTGAGGAGATCCGGAAGAGCTTCACTCTCTTCTTCTTCCTCGGATGATGCTAGAAGCAATGCTCCTACATCAGGTCGTGAGACATACGCTTTAAGGCGGTTGGTGTGGAAGACTATCGAAGCCTCCTTGGGATTGCTCAAGTCCACCAGATAGTTAACCTCTCCGAGTTTACCCACAACTCTGAAGGGTCCCATCCATTTATCTTGCAAGGCCCTCTGCCTTGTTGGGATCATAACGAGAACGAGCTGGTCTTGAGCGAACTCAACCATGTTAGCCTTTTGATCGTGCCAGTGCTTGACCAATACTTGTCCAGCTTTCAAGTTATCGCTTGCTTCCGTCATCATGTGCGACATTCTCCTCCGGAGACCTATCACGTAGTCAGTCACTCTGACTGTCTTGGGGGAAGGAGCACTCTCCAACCCCTTCTTAATCAGGGCCAATGGACCTCTGACGGGATGATCATAGAGAAGCTCGAAGGGAGAGTAACCTACTCCCTCCTGAGGGACTTCTCTATAAGCAAAGAGAAGGCATGGCAGTAGAAGGTCCCACTTACGCTTAAGGGGTTCTTCTAAAGCACCTATCATGCTCTTCATGGTTCGGTTGAACCGTTCTACCAACCCATTGGTTTGGGGGTGGTAAGCTGTTGAGAACTTGTAAGTAACTCCACAGGTTTTCCACATGGCTTTCATGTAGTGGGACATAAAGTTTGACCCCCTGTCAAAGATTACTTCCTTAGGAAACCCGACCCTAGTAAAAATACCAAGGAGGGCCTTAGCCACAGCCGGAGATGTAACATTCCTCATAGGAATTGCCTCAGGATACCTAGTAGCATGGTCTACTACAACAAGTATAAACCTGTTGCCTGAGGAGGTTTGAGGATCAAGGGGACCAACAATGTCAATCCCTACTCTCTCAAATGGGACTCCCACAACTGGGAGAGGCACTAAAGGTACCACATTCTTGGAGCCAACCTTACCAGAGGTCTGGCAGGTGTGGCAGCTCCTGCAGTGTTTTTCTACTTCAGCCCCCATCTTTGGCCAATAGAAGTAGAGAGAGAGCCTTTCCTTTGTCTTCTTTAAACTCAAGTGACCAGCCAAAGGAATCTCGTGGGCTAACTGCAAGAGCTGTGGTCTGTTCTCTTGGGGTACTACAAGTCGTTTGTAGTCTCCAGGTGCAGACTCGGTCGGTTCACTGTAGAAGAGGCCATCTTCCCAGTGCAACCTGTATTTCCCAGGCTCTTGCCCTTCAGCCTGAGCTTCTGCCTGGTGTCGAAGACCTTCCAGAGTTGGACATTCTCTCTGTCCCTTACTGAAGTCTGCCCTGCTGTGTCCACCTTCTGCCAGTAAAGACTGCAGCTCAGGATGGTCAACAGGATCCAGATCTCCAATGAGTTCCTGGCCTTCCATTAGCTCTTCCTCAGAGTCTAATTCTACCACACAGGGTTGTACATCCCTCTAAGCCTCAGCTGGAGGTGGAGTTATGGGTGTACTTTTGGACAACCGCGGGGATGTCCGTGTTGGCTGGACTGAAATGCTGGCTGCTGGTTTCGGGATAGAAGTCTTAGGTTTCCCTTTCACTTCTGATTTCTTGGAGACAGCTGCCGACAATTCTAGTGGAGCAGGAGTGATTTCTGTCTTCATCATCTCCTGGAGAGTACGGCGCATGGTCCTCTCTCTTGCGGATCTGGTTAGCTCCTGTAACCGTTTAGTAGGAGGTCTGGGAGTATGCGATACAACTCCGAGAGTTTTCAAATCGTTACCCAACAGTACGCGTCCTGGTACCTCACTCTGTATGCTGACAGGTATCTTTACAGTCATGTCGTTACACTGGATGAGAACTGGTAATTGGGGAAGCATCTGCACAGGCCCTCCAACTAACCTGGTGAGGCATTTGGGTGCCTTAGCAACATCCCCAGCCTGAAAAAACAATTTATCCACCACAGTTATGCTGGCCCCAGTGTCCCCAATGGCAGGAGTCTCCTGGCCATTCACCTGGACACTGTCCTTATAATACTCTTTAGTATTATCGGGGATAGAATTATAGACATCTTAATTCTGTTGTTCCCACAACCCCAGAGATACTAAAGAAACGCTGGCTGAGACTCCAATGGGTTCGTCAGCTAGCAGTAGAAAGTTCCCACTTGCCATTTGGACTTCCTCCTCTGGAGCGAAGGCTAAGGAGACAAGCTGGACCCCTGAAGGTTTACCCTTACATCTGGGATCTCCTTTCACGTGGTCAGTCGAGCCACAAACAAAGCATTTACCGAACGCTTTTTGGAATGGTGGTTTGTTCTGACCTCCTTCCGGTTTGGCACCAGAAGACACACTATTCTGCTGTGGTTTTCCCGGTGGCTTACCCTTCTGGTTTTGTTTGGGGCCCTCTTTGGAATTTGAGTTATTCGAATTCTCTTTTGAGTCTTTTTTAGGCTGTTTTTCCTCATCCTTTTTCTGAGTTGCCCCAGAATCCTTATGAGTGGCCCTGTTGGCAACCCACAAGTCAGCGGCCTTAGCTAGCGTCCGGGAATCCAATTCCTTCAAATCAGCCAAGTGCTGTCTGAGCTCAGGAGAACAGGCATCATAAATCGACTCCAACATAAAAAGATTCTTCATACCCTCATAAGTGTTCACTTTGTAACCCTTAATCCATCCCTCTAAGTTTTTCAACCCTTCACTCACCCAGGTAGCCCAAGGGGTACCATCATGCTTTTTGAGGGTTCTAAACCTCTTAAGATACTGGGAAGGGTCTTCCCGAATCTAGCTATCAAAGCTAGTTTCACACTTTCGTAATCCGTCTTATCCGCCTCCCCCAACTCCATTACCACATCAGTCGCAACAGGAGGGAGCCTAGAGAACAACCAGGGAAGTAAAGCATTCCCGGTGATGTCCTGGAGCCCATGATTGTACTCAAACAGTTTTAACCAATCCAACACATCCAATATCGGTTCATACATACCCACTAATTCCTTCGGCATCCGGGGTCTTTTGGGACTGGAGCTCCTAGAGGAACCAGAGGAGAGAGAAGCATTTTCCATAGACAGCTTTTTCATGTCTAACTCGTGATTAAGTTCTATTTCCCTGAGTCTTAACTCAGCTTGCTTCTGCTCAGCCTGGGCATTCATCTGTCTGAACTCGAGCTCTTGGTTTCGTTCAGATTGAGCCAAGAACCGTTTGTATTCTAATTCGAGCTTCATTTTTTCAAGTTCAAAATAAGCAGGGTTACTTGTGGGACCTGGTATGGGCCCCGTAGGTACAGCTGGTAAGGCAGGTAGAGGAGCAGGGGAGACAGTTTCGTTAGCCTCTCCGTCCTCGTCAGCCTCTTCATCGCTATCATCAGAATTACGATTCAGATCAACACCATCACTGTTATCTACATTTGCTGGAGAAATTGGTTCCTCTGAACCAGTACCCAGACTTTGGTTCGCCAGCAATCTCTCTATTAGTTCTAACTTCTTGCCTCTTACGGAAAGATTCTCTTGCCTACAGAGAGCTCGCAAACTCTCAGTATTTTCACCTGACAAGGATTCTTGACTGTAAGTTTCCATCGTAGACATGTTTTTGAAAGTTGCTTTTTAGTGCTAAGCTTTGTGGTTAGTTATCCTAAAGCGTCGAAAAGTACTCTAAACTGTATACTCGATACAAATCCCACCGCTGTACACCAGTGTTAGGCGGAAACCTGTGCATTTCCCTTTGGGACCACTGCAAAAGATTTATGACTACAGGTGTTTGGCGGTGAACCCACTTGGTAGCAGTCTGTAACACAGATTCACTTGGTAGCTGTGGCTAAGCAGCCAGACTTCCCTCAAGAAGAGTTGAGCAGTATGTGGAGTATACAATATAGGACAATTCTTCACGGTAAGACAAGCAAACACGCAACAAGGCTTCAGTGTAAAGATATTAAGGTATTTATTTATAACGGAACATCTATAGAAAACACTATGACACTATCACGGCAAACACTTCAATTACAATTACTCTACGCAGAAGAAAATGATCAATCCCCCTAACAATAGTTCGACAAGTCTAGGTTCTACCGGTATCACTTATTTTCAGACAGAGGTGTATACCTCAACCTAGATGGCACTCTAATATTAGTTAGGACGGGAGAGAAAGATAGGCAGGTTACGAAATCAACACAGTTCAATACTTCACGGATAAAATGCAAGGCACGAAGGCAAGAACCACAATAGATCATAAAGTTCAGAGGCCAGGCCCACTCGGAGAGAGGCAAGGCGATATGTTCCAAAAAGTCTCTAGTGGAAATGCGTCCGAGTCTTTGTAGCAAGTTGTTATCAGCAGATTGAACCAGTTCAGAACAATACGTGAGAAAAAGCTTGGAGGCGACCCAACGGAAAGGCGAGGATTAAGACACCTCACTCGAACCGATCGAAAGGGAAGCCAGGCGGACACGGTACCTTGTTGTGGAGAGACAGCTCCGGGCGGGGCAGTTGTTCCTGGTGGTGGATGCACGATGGGTCTTTGCCAAGAGTAGAGATGATCTCGTCGTCGAAGAAAAGTGAAGTCCGGTGCACCACCAGGGAAGAGACCAGCCGCGGAGTGCTCCATCACAAGGCACCACCTTTTGGTCGCGGTACAGGGGAAGTGGCTTTCCAGTTGCCAGGGTGCTTCTGCACGGGCAATTCGACCACCATGTCCTGAGGCGAAGAAAAAGCAAAGGGGACTGGTTGTTCCCACCAGTAAGGAGAAGAGACTCTCCGGCAGGGAAATCTCCTCTGTCATCGGGAAGTGGTGAGTCGGTTCTGCAGGGCTCCACCGGTGGTGTCGTCGTGCAGGTCGGCTCAGCGTTACCCTTGTCGGATTCTTAGGTCCTGTGGCGACTTCTGAAGATCCAGTCCCAAAAGCCCTGCTTTTATGCAGAAAACCACCATTCATTCAGCCTAGCTGTCAATCAACACTCGCTAAGTGGTGAGCGGGGAGGCTCACCACTTGGGCCAATCACTCCAGAGTGCGACCGGAGTTGGCAAGGCAACTCGGTCCAGGGTGCCTAAACCCCCTCCCACACCCCTGTGGTAACCCAGACAGAATGGCACCACTTTGGAGGGTCTCTGTACAGAGGCCCGCCAAAAGTGGAACAAAGGGCTTAACCTTTGGTTTAGGAGTCACAGAGACGAACACAGACGCCATTTTAAAAACCGAGTTCTGGCAGAAAATACCATCCGATAAACTTATTTAAGATAAGTAGACCGGTGGTACGTTAGAGATTAATGAGGAAAAGTATCAATCTCCAACAATGGGACTAATCCCATAGGGTTATGTCTGGGGTCGAACATAACAAGTAGTTTCCACTGCCACCAGCCAAAACTCGACTAGGGCGGACGGGACAGTGCCCCCTCGAGTAACAGACCCAGGAGTAATCGAATTACCCCTACTAGCACGTCCACAATAAGATGGTTGGTACTAGTTCTGTTAGTAAATTTAGGTCTAGTAAAGCCAATGGTGACTTTACATGCCCGGGGAGACAGTAGTCAGTCCCCGGGTATGGAGTCTATGGTGGAGGTCCGCTAGGATGCCCCAGTGTTACGGCACGTAGGGTGCGGTGTAACACGCATAGAAAAACATATGAGACCCTATGGAGTAAAAGACCCCATAGCCCATAGAACACATTGACATTCAAAGGAATTACACACATTCATGTCCAAGAGTGGGAGAAACGAGTCTCACTCTTGGCAGGATGGAAAAAACAAACTCCAGAAATCCAGCAAAGCCGCTGGGGGTCTCACTAGGTTAGGAAATTCAGCCTAAACAGAGAATTCTCCCTAACACTCACCACACTGGAATTCATTTTAAACTGCACTTTTTTTCCTTCATCTCTCTCTCGTCTCCAAACCCTTTTTGGTGATATTAATTCACTTAACTGCAAGATAAGCCAATGCCTTTTAAAATAATGACATTTTAGTTCTTATATAGTGCTTCTTGATGACTTCCTCCAAGGTCTCAGGAGGGTGTGAGCATGGTCAGGAGCCCTCAATGAGCCCATACAGAATAGCACACACTAATTCAGCTTAAACAGACAGTTATAACAATATTATTTATTTAGGCCTTTAGAACAGACCAAGAAATGAAACTAGCAGGTAACAATACCACACAAAACCACATAGTACAAATATATACATTGACCGGTCGGTTCACTTACGATACAAAAACTTAATAACTAACCAGGTGAAACAGGTAAGTACTCAGATAAAACAATGAGAACCAGTCACAAGTACACTATCCTTACTTAAGAGGTTCAGCCCTATGCAGATGTATGGGGCCAAGTGCCCAGATGTCACAAGTTTCAATGTAAGGTTTCTCTCAGGAAGGTATTCTCTGCAACGATGCAGCGAGCTGGTGGTGGTGATTCAAAACGGTACAAATCTATTTCAAAGTCCTGGAACCAGTTGTCATAAGACAGGTAAGTTCCCCTCTCTCTTCCAGACCCAAATCTACCACAGGGGTAGGATGCTTGACTCGGGTTCAATGACCAAAGGTATGTAAGAGGGGTATAGGAGACACAGGGCTTTGCACCAAATGTTATCTTATGGATGACAGTGGGGCAAGCACACATATTGTCATTTGCCCTCTTGAGTCTGAATTTTCAAGGTATGATGGATCCTCTGAGGGTAGCTAGAAGCACAGTCGTCTGTCCTTTGTTCAGCTGAGAGGCATCCAAGCAGGTTTGAGTGCCTCGTTAGGTGAAACTACAAAATGCAAGATCAATTGATGAAGAAATGCAGATTTTCAGAATGCAGACCGCTTCAGGACACTTCACATGATGGAGGAAGGTGAGTTCCAGTGACGATCACTCTTTACAGGTGACTACAAGTGTCCTTCCAGTTGCGGTCACAGAAGATGCTTCAGGACAGGTTTCTTTGATGCTAGGAAGCTGAATAGTCAGGAGAAGGAGATGTATAGCACAGGCTGCTGGCCACCAATGTCCGGCCCTTGAACACAGAAAGGCAAAGATCTGATGAGGTAGACCAAGAGGTAGGTGGTCTGTCCACTGAGCAGTCCAGAGACACTTCCAAAGCCTCTTTTGGCATGAAAACCTGAGAAGTATTTGAGACTGGTTGGTCCCACTAGTTCATGGGTCGAAGCACCGACAAGGGTGTTCTAAGATCTTGCAGATGAGCAGAGCTTCACAGACTGCTCAGTGGTGGGACTGCTGGTCCGCTGCAGAAGTCATCCTTGGGTCATCAATGGGATTCTTCAAAGGATTCTTGTCTCCACCATAGATCGGAAGAATGGCTGCTGGACTCCTCCTCTGATCTGGAGCTGGAAGCAAGTCTAAAACCACCAATGGTAAGGATCTACACCATTCAAAAAGCCAGTCGTTATCTATTCTGGGACAACTCCTGGTTTTACATCTGCAACAGTAGCAGACTTTTTGGCACCAACGATGTGGACTGGAATTAGACAGTCCCAGCCCACTTCCTGGAATGTCCTGACCTGGGAGGGCAGGAAGAAGGCCAAACTACACTATGCCCAAAGAAGAAGTGTATTTCTCTAGGCAGAGCCTTTTTAGGGCAGAATCCACTTTTAGTAGCCAAACACGTTAAACACAAATATGCACAAGAAAAATAAAGTAAACATTGTAAAAATGTAACTGCTGACACCAGCTTATCTTTAGGAACATATTAAAAAGAAACCAACAATCCCAAGTGTAAAATGTTAAGGGAATACACAATTATCCCCATTGCACTGAAATTCAAAATTCAAAAGAGAAACAAAATTACTTGGAACTGATAGTCTGAAGGACTGGACAGTTCCCTTAGTACAAATGAGCAAAAGGCAAGAGAAGTGAAGCTGAAGGTTTTACTCTGCTTCAGAAATTCAGGACAGGATCAAAAGCAAAGCAAAAAGAATGGGGTTCCATAGAAAACTATGGAGGGAAATCTTTCCTAACACACACCCTTCACAAACTAACATTGGCTGACACTGCACAAGCTTATCATACTATATAATAAAAGGCTAGATGTATGTGTGTCCGAAACCGCCCTGGCTGCTGCGCCTGTTATCACCACTGGAGGGAGCTGTTGCCTTTTGCATACAACAATAAGACCTCCAGTTCATCTTCCAGGTGAACAAAATGTGTATTTCAACAATGATAACATACAATTAGCTGCAGAAAAGTGACACTAAGGGCCTCATTACACGGATGGCGGTGGACCAAGGTGCTATTAGCTATTAGCACCTTGGTCCATGCTGGTAAAATACCGGCACCGCCTTCGTGGAAAGGGGAATTACCGCCCTATTCCAAGGTTGGTGGGGCGGTAATTCCCCCTTCCCCCATTGCCCTTCCCCATTCCCATTTTTGCCCCATAGGGCATAATGGGAATGGGGAAGGTTCTAATTACGGCACCGCAAATTGCGGTACCGTAATTAGCTCCCTGGTCCCTTTGTGGGTTGGTTTTTAACGCCTGCAAAATTCCCCAACCCGCAAAGGGACCTCGTAGTAAGGCGGTAAGGGTTTACCGGTACCAGTTAAATGCCGGTACCGGTAAACCCTTACCGCCTACCGTGTAATGAGGCCCTAAGATAATATGCACATTTAAGAAAAATGTATTTGATTATGCATTATTTCTCTAACAAAACAAATTACTTTTTTTTCAATGTACTTAGGAATTATGTACTTAGGTATTATGTAATTATTCATTGTAATATTTATTGGTAAGTATTATTATATCAATAATATTCTTCATGTACGTTTTAAACTTTATTTGACTTCATATGTATTTTATTTTCACTCTGAAAATATCTTCCTTTTCGCACATTAGCCTGTGTATACCGACTTTTCCACTAGTAGTCTATAAATCACTATGCATGTTGCAGAGTGCATGTTATGGCTTTGGTCCAACGTTCCGATGATATAAATTGAAGTGCTAATAGCCCTGAGCATAATTATGTTACAGTTTTAAAGCAAGCATTGACAAAGAAACATTTTTTTTTGTAGTCATGGGATAGGCATTTGTCAACCACCATCATGGTATCACCTTGCCAAAAGAACTAACAAATGTAAAAAGGTTAGATTGCCTGGGCATTGGATAGCAGTGCCTGACAAATGCTTATCTCACACCTATACACCCGCCAAACTAGTTGGCTTGGTCAATACTTGCTTTTAAAAAGGCTTCAGTACAAATAACACATATGAATCAAGTGCCAATACGCACACTTGGTCATAACATCTTTCTTAAACAGCAGTGTATTTGCAACTACAATTAAGACATTAACTCTCAGCTGATTGCTCACAAAACAACACTGGCAGGCCGAAGCTTGATGATTCTTCTTGAGAGAGCTAGACCCAAGAGATCCCAGAAAGCAGTGTGCTGGGTGGGCAGGGGCAAGTACCAGGCCATAATACCCATAGGGATTCAAAGGGCCATGGGCAGTAAACAGCTGGGTACATAATGAAACAAGACCCACAAGCTATGCACCCTGCTTCACATGTCATATCCCTCATAGCTGTACTTCAGTGGAATGGTTGCTGCATATAGGTGTAGCTAAAGCACCACCTACGAGTCAAATAACTACAAAAGTAGGTTGGATGGGAGAAGTTTCACTGTAAAAGCTACAACTTTGTGGAACATCTTACCCCAAAAGCTAAGAGGATGCGATGATCATCTTGTGTTTAGAAAGTGATTATTGGTGTTACTGGCCTACATAACTGAATCATTCACACAAAACACAGTTGTATTGGTATTTTATTGAATTTGTATTGAGCTAAACAGGAACGCAATTCACAGACAACAACCATGGTGCACATCAATGGTAATCAATCAGTTCATTTGGACAGAGAGCAAATAATACTTGGGATGAGAGAGAAACTGAGAGAAGAAGTGGATTCCCTTGTTTAGGTGCTAACAGTGAATGAACGTAAATGAGATTGATCGCAGGGCAGGTTATGGACAGTTACACGAATGTGCAGTTGTGAGCGGCGTTGAAAGCAGAATGAAACCAGAGAGGAGGGATAAGCAGGTGCCATGCCATGAAGGCCTGTAAGCAGAAGGCAGAGCAAGTTAAATAATCAACTAGACTCATAGGAAAGCCAGCAAAGTGAAAGTAAAGCAGACGTAATAGAGTCATGAGGCGATAGACCAAAAAAGACGGTGAATAAAGGAATTATAAATAGAGCATAGAGGCGGACGCTGATAGACTGGAAGACTAGAACAATAAAAGAGACAATAGAATACAAGAGATGAGACAGAGTTTTAGTGGTCGAAATGAAATAAATAAATAGGCCTTCTGGATGTTGAAAGTTGGAAGTGACAGCAGTGAACTCTGGAAGAGATATGAGCAGAAAAAGAGAGTATTGAATCCAAAATAAAACCAATGTTACGACGGAAGAGGAGATTGGAAGGCATGTCGGAGGAAATAAATCAAATAAGGCTAGGGGTGGAGGAACCATGAAAGCAGGAGAAAAAAAGAACTCCAGTCTTGGACAGGTTAAGATGGAAGAAATGGTTGGACACCCAAGATTGGATGGCAAGCTGACAACCCGTTAGGGTCTAATGTATAGAGAAAATAAATAAAATAATTGAAGATTCAGATTATCATATGCAGAAACGTGATGTGAAAGACCAAAGGAGAAAATAAGGAGGCCAGGGAAATGGTATGAACTGAGACAAACAAAGGACCCAGCACTGAACCCTGGGGGACATCACATTTAAGCAGGTTCACAGAAGAAGAGTGTCCTGCCCATGAGGCAGTGTAAGTGCAATTACAAAGACAGGCGCCCAACTATGCTCGTGCTGACCCTTTAAAGTCAAGGGGAGGAAGTGAAGAAAGATGGATACAGTGATTGACAGTGTCAAAAGCTGCCGCTAGATCACGAAGAACAAGCAGGGAATATTGTCTATATTAACAGAGAATTTGAGATAGAAAGATGACCTGTTTCCATTCAATTACAACAATGAAAACCACATTGTTAGAGTGGAAGAAAAGCAGGGTCTGTTAGAGAAAGAAAGGTCTGAGAGTAAACAATGCACCCAAGAAGTTCAGAAAGAAACCAGCGTTGAAAAATGGGACGATAGTTTGACAGCACAGAAGGGCCAAGCAAGGGTTTCTTCAGAATAGGAAAAAATGCAATCATGTTTAAATACAGAAGGAAAGATCAAAGTGCATGAGGACAGGGATGTCATTTAATGGGGTAGCCAGGGGTTGAGACTCCGACCCCTGTGGTCTCCCTTGCTACCCCTAAAACTATTTTTTTTAAAGATGTATTTAAAAGAAAAGAAAATCATGCAAGTTCCTGGGCTGTGGCCAGCACCATGTGGCTCTTTGCTTCTGGAGTGGTTGGCTTTCTTGTTCAGGCCTCTTAAAAACTATTTTATTTTAAAAAGAATAGGGGTTCTACAAGTCTAACACCTGTAGCAGTGAACCTAAATAAGAAAGAATAGGAATACCAAATCATTTGTCTTTCTCGAATTCTATACAATAATTGCTAGACTCATTAAAGGTTTATTTCAGACACACTTCAGGGGGTGAGTCACTGATTTAGTCTGTTCTTAAACACCTCAACTCAGCCTTTCATCCTTCGGAGGTCGATAAATGAGTACAAACACAGTTTGGGTGATAAGCGTAAGTGCTATATAAAAACACATAATTATTATTTGGCTATGGAGTTCTGCTTGCATTCACAGTAATTGGGTAATATGGGCCTATACAGACTGATTTTACAGATACATATTGCGATCCATTCTTGTATGAAATGTATATCACATTATAGTGATATCATAACAATATTTTTCGTGGTGTACTTAGGAACAATGCCATGTACTGCCACTTCCTGTTTTATCAAGTGGTGAAAGGTTGTGTTCCATCACTTCTGTGATATCATTTCGGGGCGGGGTCAAATGACATCACTTCCTGTGATGTCATCAGAGTTCAAGGGTCATGTGATGTCACTTCTGCTACACCTGGCATTTTGGTGAAAAGACAACCCTGCATGAAGATGAATTGCAAAGTGCAGTAAGATATGGAAGAAGAGAGAAGGACAGAATTTACGAATTAGAGAAGAGGCAGCAGTAGGATGAGTCTTAGAGATAATTTAGCAGTCTCAGACTCAGAAAGAGGAGAGAAAGTAGACATGATAAAGGGAGGAGGAGAAGAGGAGAGGAGGTAAAACCAAGCAGATGAAGAATTTGTGATGGATGAGGGAGGAACTGTCACTTAAGAAGAAAAATAGAAGGCTAAAGATATGTCAAAGATCAACACTGCAACACCCTTTAGCAGTGGTTGCACTCAACACATGGTGATTGACATTACATAATGGAACATGGCATGACATGTCATAGTGTAGCATCACGCAAAGGTTATGCCAAGTGCCATATAGAAAGACCTTTCCTTCCTGTTTGTCAGGGCCTGTGCTTAAGTGAAGGTTCTAAGACTCTAGGATTGATTGCTACAGTGTGCAATAGCCACATGTCATCCTTAAAGAGGACCTACCAATGAATTATAAAAGGCTAATCTCCCTTCCCTCAAACTGGAGCCTGTGGCATATAGACACATGTGAAGAAATGGGAAGTGAGTCGCTGAGCAATTCACATGCAAGCAAACACACACAAAATGGAAAGAAAGGGGCAAAGGTGATGCAGCACCCACAATACCTGCACCAGCACAGAGAACAAGGGGGACCACATTCTAGAGCAGGGAGAGGCGGCAGAATGGCAGGGAAAGGAAAAAAACAGTGGTTCAAATAGGGGAGTAGAAGTGGAGCAACAGGCAGGTCGGTGATGTAGCCTGGCACCAGAACTGTTTGAGGTCAGGCAGAGGACATGGGGCAAGGGAGGGTGGCAAGGTTGGTTGCCCAGGGCATTGCAGGAAGCAGCCATCAGGATCAGAGAGAGAGAGAGAGAGAGAGAGAGAGAGGGAGAGAGGGAGAGAGAGAGAGAGAGAGAGGGGGAGAGAGAGAGAGAGAGGGAGAGAGAGAGAGAGAGAGAGAGAGAGAGAGAGAGAGAGAGAGAGAGAGAGAGAGAGAGAAGGAGAGGGCGAGAGAGAGAGAGAGAGAGAGAGGAGAGAGAGGGAGAGAGAGACATTTGCAGGGCAGGTAGCAGGGGCATGGTATGAGAGCATGCTCATTATCATGTGTATGGATCAGACTCCAGTTGAGGAACGTAGTGTCACATGTTCAATGAGGAGGCAGGCACATTAGAGCAGAATACGGTGCTATTATGTCAATGGAATAATCCAGTTCTTGAAAGTTTGTCGATAATTATTCATTTTTAATAAGGGAAGGGCACCATTACAATGGGACATAAGAAATACAAACTTCCACCGACTCTTAAGCACACATCTTGTGCCTACAACAAAAGTGGTCAATGTGGTTCTTTAGAAACACTCCCACTTAAGTCTATATCAACACAGGGGCTGTGGGTGAGAAAGTTCATTCTTGGCCATTGCGATCAAGTAACATCACAACTTTTAAGGTGATAGTTTTGCAGTTGCAAATCCTGGCTCAATGCCTTAACTCTTCATCTCCAGAGGCTGCGTTTCCAGAAATGCACAGCTGTGCTGCTCCTGCTGTCCTAAGCAGAACAAGGGGAGCCTGGTTCAACTTGGGGACGTGTGGATTACAGGTGTGCGTTATGGTAATTGCAATCAGCAAACATGAAAACTTTTGTTCAGGAAATGTCTGCCACAGATGACTCAACTTCCGTTCAGCTGCATGGCCATGTCTCAGAAGACACAAGGCAGCTGTGCTGCTCCTGTCCTCTTAATATAAGCATGGTGGAGAGTACAGGGAATGCAGACAGAGGCCCACATGGCAGAGGAAGGCACACAGGTGACATCTTAATATTCCCGGACTCAACATTGATAGTCAGAGACAGAGTATACCCCTGCTCTTCAGCCCCCTTACTCTGAAGCTGGACTGGTGACCGCCAAGCATGAGGACAGTCAGAAAGTAATTGCTGGTATGTCAGTTTCTTTTTACACATTTTCATACCGCGTGATAAATTTGATTTCTAGAAACCATGCGCCAAATCTCACATTTCGATAATGAATCCAGGGGGATAGCTCCATGAGTTAATGCACCTTTGTGCCACATACAGGTCGTGCTGGTACAGATGCAGTCTTGTATTCTTCTGATGTCAGGAGCGTGAGCATGATTAGTCTGTATAATGGAATCTCCAGGTGTTAGTCTGGATTTGCGCTCACTGTTGGTTTTATTACGAGTTTGGCAGAGTCTTCCCAATTCATTTGCCACTACTGCCATGTTACCCCCTCTGAACTGGAGCAACATCAACTCGTTTCCGAGATGGTGTTATTTGACATTATGGAGTCAGCTGGATTCCAACAGGGTTTGGAGAGTTTTCTGCCCTGCATAATTGCACCGGGGTAATTATTATTATTTTTTTTTGTATTATTTGGCTTTACATGGTTATACATTATTGAAAAACCTTTTGCCATTGTTCCTTTTCATCTAGAATTATTTAGCTACAAGTCCAGTATCAAAATCTATTTATCTAAACCAAATGTTCATTCATTTAGCTGCGTCAATCCTTTCAGAAATTAATATTAGCAGTCTTATCAATGCCAGAGTAATCAAGACTCTATTGCCTGCTAAGAGTGTTCTCCATCAATCATCAACAGACCTCGATCTGAACTTGCTGATTTCTCCGCTCATGAGTTTCATTCTCAGGTCCTTTGTTGCAGGACAAAACATCACAAGATGTTTCAAGGACTCTATCGAGTCTTCGACTGGACAAAGCCTGCAGGATAGAATTCTGCTGCGGTCCTCCCTTCCCCTCAATATTTCTCTGATGGGAAATAAATTCAATCGGAATCTCATTAATTGGTCTCTATAGCACCAGTTCATAAAGAGTTGGAGATATTTTGTTAGTGAATTAAGTCTTCTTGATTCCTGCAGGGGTTTCCCGTATAGTTTGTATACTTTTCTTTCATCTTTTGTTACTAACCAGTCCTGTCTGTACCTTTTTTTTTAAAAAACCTTATCTGGCTTCTCTAGCAAGGTTTGTTCAGATTCACGCAGGTCAATTATGATAGCTTGGCAAATAATTTGTCATTCTCACAGAGTAGCTTCAGTATTATTTTCTAAAGCCTTTTTTAGTACCCTACATCCTCCCCTCTGAGATTCTTCAATGCACTTTCTGTATAGAGAGAGAGATTTCCAGGTCACTATACCCTTAAGCGATGTTAGACCCAGTTCCATATAAATTGCCTGGATATGATATGGCATTTATAATGTACCTATACACAAGTGTTTCAAAGCGCGACAAGGCAAGGGAGGGGGAACAGAGGGAAGACAGAGACAACGATCTTACTAGGCCAGGTGACATTGCGCAAGTGCAGGGGAGGGGGGAAAAGGAAAGGATGAGCAGGGGAAGGGGGCAGTGCAATACATAGGATCAACAGTAAAAAATTGAATAAATAAAAACAGTAGGTAAAAGTGCAGCCAGCTAGTGGGAAGTGCAGGTATGCAGCTGGCGGGGGAGGGGACATGGACCCGAGATCAGAGGGTAGCCAGGTGTCCAGTGTAGTTTCAGTCAGTAGTTCATCAGGTGAGAGAAGGAGAGAAAGCAGAAGAAAAGAGGAAGGTCTTGAGGTGCTTCCGGACCCGGAGATGGTTCTCCTCATGTTTCAGGGAGGCAGAAAGGTGTTCCAGAGGGAGGCCCCAGCCGGAGAAAGTGATATACCACCAACTCATTGCTTGGAGAAGTGACTGACCCTGAGGGAGTTGATGTACTTTTTGGGAGCTGAAAGACTTTTTCCAAAAGATACCCTCAATCTTTAGCCAGTTCTCTGTCCCGAAACAAAAGGAAGTCTTTGTTCTATAAGTTAGAATCGGCAGGACCTTGTAGTTCTGGAATAAAGATCTTTAATTGGTTCCAGGACATCAATAGGACAGCCCCACTGTAGAAGTTAGTTCCATAGCTTCAGCCATTTTACAGTATCGGAGGCCTGCGTTAGGTCTATAAAGGCTATGTACATCTTCAGCTCTTACTTCCTCTCTACTCGAGCCTTCAAGATGTTAATAATGAAGATGTTCAGAGATGTACATACACCCTTTAGAAACCCTGCTTGCCATTCATCACTGTGGCCTGACGTGATGGTCCACTTCACCAGGATCTTGTTTGTTTGTTTGTTTGTTTGTTTGTTTGTTTGTTTGTTTATTTGTAATGTGCACCAGGTATCAGGGCGCAAGAACAATAATACTTTAAGCTTATAAGTTACATTTACAGTGTTTCATAGTCACATAGTTACAGAGTACAAGTTAAAGTGAATACAGCAAGAAGTACATATATATTTACAAGTAAGGTTATACAGTAGAAAAGCAGTGTCCAATTTGGTTGTGAGTCAAATGGCTGATATCGCTAGAGCTTATAGGTCATTTTCTTTGAGCCACTTGATAATGTTTAATCTGAATTGTGGGTAAGACTGGTCAGTCCTTAGAGTAGTCGGGAGGGAGTTCTATAATTGGGGTGCTTTAATAGGGAAGCTATTCCCTTCAGTTGTAGTCATTTTGAACGGGGGTACTGATAGGCGTTTAGTATAGGCTTCTCTGGTAGGTCTAGATGTGACTCTTCTTGCTCGGATCAGACCTTGCCCCTTTCTTATAGATCGGGATGATTTCCATAACATTGGTATTCTTTGCAATTTCATAATGTGCTCAAATAAATTGAACAAAAATAAAGACCATTGTGTCGGGTCCTTCTTTAACGTTGTGTTACTCATCCCGTCTGGCCCTGGGGCTCTTGAATTGCTGGATTTTTTGATTGTCTCCAGGTTAGAAGGGATGTCTATACCCAAATGGTCCCACGCCATGCTCTTTCTTTTAATCGTTGTTGAGTCCAGTTGTTCTCGGTCAAATAACTTGGCAAATGATGTTGCCCATGTCGTCGCAGAAATAGGGTTCAGCAGTAGGGCTTCCTGTGGGGTGTCTAACTCATTTATTATGGTCCAGATTTCTGCAGTGTTTTTAGTACTAATCTTTAGGAGAATTTCTTCAGCGTCTCCAAAGAGGCGTTTCTTATATAATTTCAACCAATTCCGGTATATTAATGTTTTAATTTGCGAATTATCCCAGTCACCTGATTAGTGTGTTCTTTATTTAACCGGGGAATGTTATAGTTAAAGATCTTCTTTTTCTCAGCAACTCCCAGGTTGTAAACATGGAGATGGCCGATATGAGGTCTGTCGCCCTCCCCTTCTTTATTTCAAAGGCTTTCAATAGACACAAATAATCTATTGTCCGATCTCCCCATTCACTTTTCAAATGAAGTAAAGTAAGTCTAAGCTTTTCCTTTAGACCGAGAATTTTGTGTGTATCAATTTTCAGTCTATTCCTGCCTGGAGTAACTCCTTATTCTGCAGAGTATTTTCTCCATTTGTCTGATTTAAGGGGGCCCAAGTCAGACTTAATAAATGATGGTTGCTTGAAGGCATATTTTCACCTGTCAGGGTTCGCACTGCCATAATCATATTCCACGATGTGCAGATGTAATCAAGTGTTCTTCCCTTTTCTGGTTATCTTTCCCGGCATATCACCATGGGTGCTGCCATTCAGAATATCTATGTCTCTGGAGCCAAGAGTCTTTCTCCTTAATTGTCCCCTTATTTCAAGGCAAATAAAGTTTAAATCACCAAACAGGCTTAACCAGGGGTCTTTCCACTTTTCTCTCTGATTGTCAATCTGGGAAGTTACTGGTGTCCCCTCTAGCTGCCCAGTTTAGATTCATGAGGATTAATATATTCTCAGCCTTTTTTGGTCCTTCATTGACCTTTCGCACCACTAATTGGATGTATGGATTAGGGGATAATTCTGCCAAGTACGTAAATTGGCGTTGGTTCTTGATGGCTAGCAGAAGGCCTGACATTGGTCTTCCTTTTGGGCCTTTTGTGGCTGTGTTTAAACATACTGTATAACCATCTAGGATAGGTACTTCTCTCAGCCATGTCTCTTGAAGACATATTACATCATAATTATTAATTTTCTTTTTTTAGCTAAAGTGGAGGAAATCCCTCCACCAGTGTGGCATAGTAAAAGGTGTGGTAATTCTGGGACTGCACTGCCATAGCCAGTATGGGGCCATGAGTGTTAACAGTCTATTAATTTTGAACTAGGCTTTTCCACCTCTTTAAGTTCAATACCCCTGTAGAAACAAAAGGATGTCTTTAAGTGGAAGAGACCTATCGCCTCAGGGATAGACCGGGGGATGGCAAAACTGTTGAAAAGCAGAACATGCAAAAAACACATCCTACGTTTGCGCCCTTGCACAGATAGACACATGGCACTTTGAGCCTTCAAGCCCCACTCTCCCTACCCCCACCCAACCACTCTCCCCCCACCCACCCACTCTCTCTACCCACACCCATGCTAGACCGACCCTTTCTACCCCAATCCACCAATGCTAGACCCAACCACCCTCCCACCCTACCCCACCCTCTTTACCCCACTCACACTACCCCCATTCTCACAACCCATAATCACACATCCTACCATGGTGGCCTCGCTGAGGTTGCCACGTGGCACTGTGAGCATCCGACCACAGAAGGGTAAAATGTAGCTCAGCAGGGGTGTGCAGAAACTCTGCAGCGAACCTCCATATGCATCCAAAAGTAGGGCAAATTAGGGCAGTGTACTGAAAAATGATTGTTTACATTATTTCTAAAGCAGACCATAGCCATTGATCGGAGGGGCGAAGTACAGTGATGTACAACATATGAATAGGACACCAATTACAAAATCCATCGCAATAATAAACAAGAAAAAATGCATTCAAAATGAAAGTACATGAGAGGTAGATCATGAAAGGTGCTGGATAAACCAACAAGGAAAGACTGACCTGACAGATGTGTTTTAAAAGCCTTTAACCCCTTAAGTGCCAGCGGCGAGCCGGCTCGTCAGTGGAAACCCCTCCAGGTTGCCACCGACGAGCCGGCTCGTCAGTTGCACTTAAGGGGTTAATGAAGGAGAAAATGTTGGAATAATTTGATCAGTGAAATACTGAAATTAATAAAAAGGCCTTGGCACTGGGGGGGGGGAAACCCATGGCGGTTAAGGGGTTAAAAGCCTTTCAGAATCATAATATGAGGGAGAAATGGCACCTCAACAGGAAACACATGCCATATCCTGGGTGCCGAAGACCCGGTGGCAACATCTGCTCCGTTGGCAACTGTTTGCATCCAACCACCACTGGTTGGCCCTTTAGCCAACTCTGCTCCTCTCTGGCATCGGAAGGTGTGACCTGCAGGAGTACACACATTTATCTGAATAAAACTCCGGCAATGTATGCCAGGTTCACGTCTGTCCATGGTCCGCCTGGCTCTCTGTGTTCCCCAACTGCAGCAGATGCATTTCTCTGATCCTTGGCCCAGACATGCAACCTCTGGTGGAGCAGACAAGCAGCACACAGCACCCTGCCTGTCTGATGTCTAAGGGTGCCCGTTGTTTGCGGTGAAGCGTGCATGCGACCTTATTTTTAACTTTTTATTTGGGGATTCCCCCCCAAGTACCCAATTTTTCTATTGTTTAACCCCACCGCACCCATTTTACTTCCTTACCCCACTACCATATATATATATAAACTTTGTTAAAGGGACCTTATGGTAAAGTTGCGCTACTAATAACCTATGAAATTCAGTGAAAAAACTTTGTCAAAGGAACGTTATGGTTCCAAGTAAAACCGAAAAACCCTTGAAATTCGCCAGTTATGGTAAGCTGAGCAACCATAACTCGCGCCACCACCGTGCACTGCTAAGACTAACACCCAGGACATCAAAGAAAACATCACAAATGTCATTGATGACATCACTGATGACATCACATGTGTATGTACTTTTATGAAATATGTGTACCAGGGATTCTTATTATAATGTTGCGAAACAAGTGTCAAGGATCATTGCAATAAATTTCATACCCTAATTAGTGCATTGAACGATGCATTGATATAAATAGCATTCTATTATGGGGTTCTATCTAGTATACTAAGCTACTGATACAGAAACATAACATGGTGTGCAGTGTACAAGATGAAGGTATAATATTCGTAATGTTAATATGTTGAATAATGAAATTATTGTTTTCTTAATAGATTTTTGTGTACTGTGAAATATGTAATACGTAGCTAATAAAACATTACTATAGACAAAACACAAAGACACAAGAACACATACCAATATGGGTATATACAGGGAAAGTGAAGTTAGCAAAAAAGCACAAGTAGTAGCAGAAACAATTCATAACCTAACTGGTTATTTTCATGCAAATAAATGATTGCTCTGTTTCAAAGCTGCTATTCACCCTATGTATATGTATCACTTGATGTGATTGGACCCACAGGGAAAGTACAGCCATAAAAAAAAAAACAACAGAACTATCAGAAAGTGCTCATAAGTCTATTGATTATCTTTATGCACAAAAAGGATTGCTGTCTTTCAAGCTTGTGTCTTCCCGTATGTATATGTTTCATATGATGTGACTGGACTCTAACAGAATTACTGTAAGAACCTACTTGAAGGATACGTCTACAAATAAAATAAAATGTTTAGTTTCTGACGGTTAGTGAAGAAAACCATGTGGCCTAGATATGTCAGCAAAAGAAAAAAGAGTGAGCCAGACATGTGATGTTATCAGTGATGTCATCAATGACATTTGTGATGTCATCTTTGATGTCCTGGGTGTTAGTCTTAGCAGTGCACGGTGGTGGCGCGAGTTATGGTTGCTTAGCTTACCATAACTGGCGAATTTCAAGGGTTTTTTCGGTTTTACTTGGAACCATAACGTTCCTTTAACACAGATTTTTCACTGAATTTCATAGGTTTTTAGTAGCGCAACTTTACCATAACGTCCCTTTAACAAAGTTTTTTCATTGAATTTCATAGGTTTTTATTAGTGCAACTTAACCATAACGTCCCTGTAACATTTCTTTTTTACTAAATTTTAAAGGTTTTTATTAGTACAACGTGACCATAACATCCTTTTCAATAGATGAAGACCACTAACATCTTATGTCCTCAAAGTGGGAATGCCGGGTGGTAAAAGAAACAAAAAGATTTTCCTTCCTACGCCGGGACGCCTGCGGCGTCTCGGTGTAGGAAGGAAAATCTTTTACCAAGATGGCCACCATGGAAAGGGAAGGTGGGGTGTATAAAGAACACAACGGCGCATGAGCGGGGTTGGGGGGGCACAGGGGAGACACATGGGCATGAGCGGGGGGTGAGAGGGAACAGGGTATGAGCGGGGCATGAGCAGGGGGTGGGGGGAAAAGGAAGGAAACACAGGGCATGAGCGGTGGTGGGGGGAACACAAGAGAGACACGGGGCATGAGCAGCGGGTGGGGAGGAACATGAGGGAGACACGTGGTATGAGCAGGGGGTGGGGAGGAACACGAGGGAGACACAGGGCATGAGCGGGGGGTGCAGGGCACATACGGGACATGAGCGGGGGTGGGGAGGAAAGGAGAGAGACAAGGGGCATGATCATGGGGTGGGTGGAACACAAGGGAGACACGGAGCATGAGCGGGGGGCGGGGGGTAACACGAGGGAAACACGGGGCCTGAGCGGGGGGTGGGGGGAACACGAGGGAGACACGGGGCATGAGCGGGGGGTGGGGGGCAACAGGAGACAGACACGGGGCATGAGCAGGGGGTGGGGTCAACAGGAGAGAGACAAGGGGCATGAGCGGGGGGTGGGGAGAACAGGAGACAGACACGGGGCATGAGCGGGGGGGTGGGGAGAACAGGAGACAGACACGGGGCATGAGCGGGGGATGGGGGGAACAGGAGACAGATACGGGGCATGAGCGGGGGTTGGGAGAACAGGAGACAGACACTGGGAATGAGCGGGGGGTGGGGGGCAACAGGAGACAGACACGGGGCATGAGCGTGGGGCGTGGGGGGCAACAGGAGAGAGACACAGGGCATGAGCGTGGAGTGGGGGAATGCAGGAGACAGACACGGGGCATGGGTGGGGGCAACAGGAGACAGACACGGGGCATGAGCGGGGGGTGGGGGGAACAGGAGACAGACACGGGGCATGAGCGGGGGTTTGGGGGAACAGAAGACAGACACGGGGCATGAGCGTGGCGTGGGGGGTACAGGAGACAGACACGGGGCATGAACGGGGGGTGGGGGGCAACAGGAGAGAGACACGGGACATGAGTGGGTGGGGGGAACAGGAGACAGACACGGGGCATGAGTGGGGGGGCAACAGGAGACAGACACGGTGCATGAGCGGGGGGTGGGGGGGTACAGGAGAGAGACACGGGGCATGAGCGGGGGTGGGGGGTACAGGAGACAGACACGGGGCATGAGCGGGGAGTGGGGGGTAACAGGAGAGAGACACGGGGCAGGAGCGGGGGATGGGGGGAACAGGAGACAGATACGGGGCATGAGCGGGGGTTGGGAGAACAGGAGACAGACACTGGGAATGAGCGGGGGGTGGGGGGCAACAGGAGACAGACACGGGGCATGAGCGTGGGGCGTGGGGGGCAACAGGAGAGAGACACGGGGCATGAGCGTGGAGTGGGGGAATGCAGGAGACAGACACGGGGCATGGGTGGGGGCAACAGGAGACAGACACGGGGCATGAGCGGGGGGTGGGGGGAACAGGAGACAGACACGGGGCATGAGCGGGGGTTTGGGGGAACAGAAGACAGACACGGGGCATGAGCGTGGCGTGGGGGGTACAGGAGACAGACACGGGGCATGAACGGGGGGTGGGGGGCAACAGGAGAGAGACACGGGACATGAGTGGGTGGGGGGAACAGGAGACAGACACGGGGCATGAGTGGGGGGGCAACAGGAGACAGACACGGTGCATGAGCGGGGGGTGGGGGATACAGGAGAGAGACACGGGGCATGAGCGGGGGTGGGGCGTACAGGAGACAGACACGGGGCATGAGCGGGGAGTGGGGGGTAACAGGAGAGAGACACGGGGCAGGGGGTGGGGGGAACAAGAGACAGACACGGGGCATGAGCAGGGGGTGGGGGGCAACAGGAGACAGACACGGGGCATGATCGGGGGGTGGGGGGCAACAGGAGACAGACACGGGGCATGAGCGGGGGGTGGGGGACAACAGGAGACAGACACGGGGCATGAGCGGGGGGTGGGGTGGAACAGGAGACAGACACGGAGCATGAGCAGGGGTGGGAGGAACAGGAGACAGACACGGGGCATGAGCGGGGGGTGGGGAGAACAGGAGACAGACACGGGGCATGAGCGAGGGGGTGGGGGGCAACAGGAGACAGACACGGGGCATGAGCGGGGGTTTGGGGGGCAACAGGAGAGAGACACAGGCATGAGCGCGGAGTGGGGGGGTACAGGAGACAGACACGGGGCATGGGTGGGAGCAAGAGGAGACAGACATGGGGCATGAGCGGGGGGTGGGGGGAACAGGAGACAGACACGGGGCATGAGCGGGGTAGTGGGGGGCAACAGGAGAGAGACATGGGGCATGAGCGGGGGGTGGGGGGGTACAGGAGACAGACACGGGCTTGAGGAGGGGGTGGGGGGCAACAGAAGAGAGACACAGGGCATGAGCGGGTGGGTGGGGGGCAACAGGAGACAGACACGGGGCATGAGCGGGGGTTTGGGGGGCAACAGGAGAGAGACACAGGCATGAGCGCGGAGTGGGGGGGGTACAGGAGACAGACACGGGGCATGGGTGGGAGCAAGAGGAGACAGACATGGGGCATGAGCGGGGGGTGGGGTTTACAGAAGACAGACACGGGGCATGAGCAGGGTAGTGGGGGGCAACAAGAGAGAGACATGGGGCATGAGCGGGGGGTGGGGGGGTACAGGAGACAGACACGGGCTTGAGGAGGGGGTGGGGGGCAACAGAAGAGAGACACAGGGCATGAGCGGGTGGGTGGGGGGTACAGGAGACAGACACGGGGCATGAGCGGGGGGTGGGGGGCAACAGGAGAGAGACACGGGACATGAGCAGGTGGGGGGAACAGGAGACAGACACGGGGCATGAGCAGGGGGGCAACAGGAGTTTGACATGGGGCATGAGCGGGGGGGTGGGGGGGTACAGGAGACAGACACAAGCAAGAACGGGGGTGGGGGGCTACAGGAGACAGACACGGGGCATGAGCAGGGGGTGGGGGGCAACAGGAGAGAGACACGGGGCATGAGCGGGGGGCGGGGGAACAGGAGACAGACACAGGGCATGAGCGGGGTAGTGGGGGGCAACAGGAGAGAGACATGGGGGATGAGCGGGGGGTGGGGGGGTACAGGAGACAGACACGGGGCATGAGCGGGGGGTGGGGGGCAACAGGAGAGAGACACAGGACATGAGCGGGTGGGGGGAACATGAGACAGACACGGGGCATGAGCAGGGGGGGCAACAGGAGACAGACATGGGGCATGAGCGGGGGGGTGGGGGGGTACAGGAGACAGACACGAGCATGAGCGGGGGGTGGGGGGTACAGGAGACAGACACGGGGCATGAGCAGGGAGTGGGGGGCAACAGGAGAGAGACACGGGGCATGAGCGGGGGGTGGGGGGAACAGGAGACAGACACAGGGCATGAGCGGGGGGTGGGGGGAACAAAAGAGACAGACACATGGCATGAGCGGGGGGTGGGGGGAAACAGGAGAGAGACACAGGGCAGGAGCAGGGGGTTGGGGGCAACAGGAGACAGGCACAGGCATGAGCGAGGTGAGGGCAACAGGAGACAGACACGGAGCATGAGCAGGGGGTGGGGGGGAACAGGAGACAGACACGGAGCATGAGCGGGGGGTGGGGAGAACAGGAGACAGACACGGGGCATGAGAGGGGGGTGGGGGCAACAGGAGACAGACACAGGGCATGAGCGGGGGGTGGGGGGCAACAGGAGACAGACACGGGAAATGAGCGGGTGGGGGGAACCGGAGACAGACACGGGGCATGAGCGGGGGGCAACAGGAGACAGACACAGGGCATGAGCGGGCGGTGGGGGGTACAGGAGACAGACATGGGGCATGAGCGGGGGGTGGGGGGCAACAGGAGAGAGACACGGGGCATGAGCGGGGGGTGGGGGGAACAACAGAGATAGACACGGGGCAGGAGCGGGGGGTGGGGCGTCAACAGGAGACAGACACGGGGCATGAGCGGGGGGTGGGGGGCAACAGACGACAGACACGGGGCATGAGCGGGGGGTGGGGGGGCAACAGGAGACAGACACGGGGCATGAGCGGGGGTGGGGGGCAACAGGAGAGACACGGGGCATGAGCGGGGGGTGAGGGGCAACAGGAGACAGACACGGGGCATGAGCGGAGGGGTGGGGGGAACAGGAGACAGACAGGGGGCATAAGCGAGGGGTGGTTGGAACAGGAGACAGACACGGGGCATGAGCGGGGGTGGGGGGAACAACAGACACGGGCATGAGTGGGGGGTGGGGAGAACAGACACGGGCATGAGCGGGCAGTGGGGGGCAATAGGAGACAGACACGGGGCATGAGCGGGGGTGGGAGGAACAGGAAAAAGACACGGGGCATGAGCAGGGGGTGGGGAGAACAGGAGACAAACACGGGGCATGAGCGGGGGGTGGGGGGCAACAAGAGAGAGACACCGGGCATGAGCGTGTGGGGGGAACAGGACACAGACATGGGGCATGAGCGGGGTGTGGAGAGAACAGGAGACAGACACGGGGCATGAGCGGGGGGAACAGAAGACAGACATGAGGCATGAGCGGGGGGTGGGGGAAGGGGAGAGAGACACACGGGGCATGAGCGGGGGTGGTGGGAGGGAGAGAGACACACGGGGGATGGGCGGGGGGTGGGCGGGAGGGAGAGAGACACACAGGGCATGAGCGGGGGGTGGGCGGGAGGGAGAGAGACACACGGGGCATGAGCGGGGGGTGGGCGTGAGGGAGAGAGACACACGGGGCATGTGCAGGGGGTGGGCGGGAGGGAGAGAGACACACAGGGCATGAGCGGAGGGTGGGCGGGAGGGAGAGAGACACACGGGGCAAGAGCGGGGGTGGGCGGGAGGGGGAGAGACACACGGGGGAAGGGCAGGGGGTGGGCGGGAGGGAGAGAGACACACAGGGCATGATCGGGGGATGGGCGGGAGGGAGAGAGACACACGGGGCATGAGCGGGGGGTGGGCGGGAGGGAGACACACGGGGCAAGAGCAGGGGTGGGCGGGAGGGTGAAAGACACAAGGGGCAAGAGCGGGGCGGGCGGGAGGGTGAAAGACACAAGGGGCAAGAGCGGGGGTGGGTGGGAGGGTGAAAGACTCGGGGCAAGAGCGGGGGTGGCCGGGAGGGAGAAAGACACAGGGCAAGAGCGTGGGTGGGCCGCAGGGGGAAAGACACGGGGCAAGAACGTGGGTGGGCGGGAGGGGGAAAGAGACACGGGGCAAGAGCTGGGGTGCGGCGCAAGAGCGCGGGTGGGCGGGAGGGAGATAGACACGCGGGGCAAGAGCGGGGGTGGGCGGGAGGGTGAAAGACACGGTGAAAGAGCGGGGGTGGGTGGGAAGGTGAAAGACACGGTGCAAGAGCGGGGGTGGGCGTGAGGTTGAAAGTGACACGGGGCAAGAGAGGGGGTGGACGGGAGGGGGAAAGAGACACGGGGCAAGAGCGGGGGTGGGCGGGAGGGGGAAAGAGACACGGGGCAAGAGCGGGTGTGGGTGGGAGGGGGAAAGAGACACGGGGCAAGAGCGGGGGTGGGCGGAATGGGGAAAGACACGGGGCAAGAGCGGGGGTGGGCGGGAGGGGGAAAGACACGGGGCAAGAGTGGGGGTGGGCGGGAGGTTGAAAGATACGGGGCAAGAGCAGGGGTGGGCGGGAGGGTGAAAGACACGGGGCAAGAGTGGGGGTGGGCGGGAGGGTGAGAGACACGGGGCAAGAGTGGGGGTGGGCGGGAGGGGGAAGACACGGGGCAAGAGCGTGGGTGGGCGACAGGGGGAAAGACACGGTGCAAGAGCGGGGGTGGGAGGGAGGGGGAAAGACACGGGGCAAGAGCGGGGGTGGGAGGGAGGGGGAAAGACACGGGGCAAGAGTGGGGGTGGGCGGGAGGGGGAAAGAGACATGGGGCAAGACGGGGCAAGGGGAAAGAGACACAGGGCAAGAGCGGGTGTGGGCGGGAGGGGGAAAGAGACACGGGGCAAGAGCGGGGTTGGGCGGGAGGGGGAAAGAGACACGGGGCAAGAGCGGGGGGTGGGCGGGAGGGGGAAAGAGACATGGGGAAAGAGCAGGGGTGGGTGGGAGGAGGAAAGAGACACGTGGCAAAAGTGGGGGTGGGCGGGAGGGGGAAAGAGACACGGGGCAAGAGCGGGGGCGGGCAGGAGGGGGAAAGAGACACAGGCCAAGATCGGGGGTGGGCGGGAGGGGGAAAGAGACACGGGACAAGAGCGTGAAAGAGACATGGGCCAAGATCGGGGGTGGGTGGGAGGGGGAAAGAGACACGGGCAAGAGCAGGGGTGGGCGGGAGGGGGAAAGACACACGGGGCAAGAGCGGGGGTGGGGGGGAAGTAGACAGACACACGGGGCAAGAGCGGGGGTGGGGGGTAGGAAGACAGACACATGAGGCATGAGCGGGGGGTGGGGGAAGGGGAGAGACACGCGGGGCATGAGCGGGGGGTGGGCGGGAGGGGGCGAGACACAAGGGGCATGAGCTGGGGGAAGACACGGGGCAAGAGCGTGGGTGGGCGGCAGGGGGAAAGACACGGGGCAAGAGCGAGGGTGGGGGAAAGACACGGGGCAAGAGCGGGGGTGGGAGGGAGGGGGAAAGACACGGGGCAAGAGTGGGGGTGGGCGGGAGGGGGAAGAGACACGGGGCAAGACGGGCCAAGAGCGGGGGTGTGCGGGAGGGGGAAAGAGACACGGGGCAAGAGCGGGGGTTGGCGGGAGGGGGAAAGAGACACGGGGTAAGAGCGGGGATGGGCGGGAGGGGGAAAGAGACATGGGGCAAGAGCGGGGGTGGGCGGGAAGGGGAAAGAGACACGGGGCAAGAGCGGGGGTGGGCGGGAGGGGGAAAGAGACACGGGGCAAGAGCGGGGGTGGGCGGGAGGGGGAAAGAGACACGGGCCAAGATCGGGGGTGGGCGGGAGGGGGAAAGAGACACAGGGCAAGAGCGGGGGTGGGCGGGAGGGGGTAAGAAACACGGGCCAAGATCGGGGGTGGGCGGGAGGGGGAAAGAGACACGGGCAAGAGCGGGGGTGGGCGGGAGGGGGAAAGACACATGGGGCAAGAGCGGGGATGGAGGGGAGGGAGACAGACACACAGGGCAAGAGCGGGGGTGGGAGGTAGGGAGACAGACACACGAGGCATGAGCGGGGGGTGTGGGAAGGGGAGAGACACGCGGGGCATGAGCGGAGGGTGGGCGGGAGGGGGAGAGACACACGGGGCATGAGTGGGGGGTGGGCAGGAGTGGGAGAGCACACGGGGCATGGGGGGGAGGGAGAGAGTCACACGGGGCATGAGTGGGGGGTGGGGGGAAGGAGAGAGAGACACATGGGGCATGAGCGGGGGGTGGGCGGGAGGGAGAGAGACACACGGGGCATGAGCAGGGGGTGGGCAGGAGGGGGAGAGCACACGGGGCATGGGGGGGAGGGAGAGAGTCACACGGGGCATGAGTGGGGGGTGGGGGGAAGGAGAGAGAGACACATGGGGCATGAGCGGGGGGTGGGCGGGTGGGTAAGAGACACACGGACATGAGCACGGGTGGGCGGGAGGGGGAGACACACACGGGGCATGAGCGGGGGGTGGGTGGCAGGTGGGGAGAGACACACGGACATGAGCGGGGGTGGGCGGCGGGTGGGGAGAGACACACGGACATGAGCGGGCGGCGGGTGGGGAGAAACACACAGACATGAGCAGCGGGTGTAGAGACACACGGGGGTGGGAGAGACACACGGGGCAAGAGCGGGAGTGGGCGGTTGGGAGAGACGAGCGGGGCACGAGCGGGGCACGAGCAGGGCATGAGCGGGGGGTGGGCGGGAGGGAGAAAGACACACAGACATGAGCAGGGGTTGGCGGGAGGGAGAAAGACACACAGACATGAGCCGGCGGTGGGCGGGAGGGAGAAAGACACACGGACATGAGCGGGGGGTGGGCGGGAGGGAGAAAAACACACGGACATGAGCCGGCGGTGGGCAGGAGGGAGAAAGACGCACAAACATGAGCGGGGGGGTGGGAGGAACAGGAGACAGACACGGACATGAGCGGGGTTGGGGGACTTACTGTGCAGGTGGGATACAAAGCCTCTCATGCGAGGAACAAAGATGGCGGGCATCTCTGAAGCCAGACGCACTGCACGCTTTCACGCATCCAATGAGAGAGCACGTCAGTTGTCCGTGGACATCACGCAAGCTGCTTGCCCAATCACCGTCCTGTCCGCGGAGCGAACAGGGAAGTGTGTCCGCGAAGCGAACACAGATATCACTAATTTTTTTCACTTACATTTTTGTCATTTTTTTAAATACTACTGGACGGATTTACACCAAATAAAGCAAAGCACACTTTCGGGACCAAGCCGCCGCTCCTGCCGCTAATTTGGTGTAAATCCGTCCAGCGGTTTGGGCTGTAGGCGTGAGCAAAGTTTTTTCCCATTATGTCTATGGGAAAAAAAAAGTTTTGGGACCCCCCCTATAACTTTGCCCTCCCTGGATGAATCCTCACCAAACGTTGCAAATTAATTCAGAGTGACCCAACTACTTTTTTTGCAAAGTTTGGTGAGGATCCGTCCAGGGAGAGCGAAGTTATAAGCCACCCAAAAAGCGCTCTTCCTATGGAAACAGCAACTTAACCATAACTACATGGCCACTACCGTGGCCATGTAATATATATATATATATATATATATATATATATATATATATATATATATATATATATATATATATATATATATATATATTCAGTGAAAAAACGTTGTTAAAGGGGTGTTATGGTTCCTAAGGGAATTACTATAAGAACATACTTGAAGGATAAGTCTACAAATATAGTATGTTTACAATTCTTAGTTCCTGACTGTTACTGAAGAAAACCATGTGGCCTAGATATGTCAGTAATGGAAAAAAGAGGGAGCCAGACATGTGATGTCATCAGTGATGTCATCAATGACATTTGTGATGTCATATTTGATGTTGTGGGTGTTAGTCTTAGCAGTGCACGGTGGTGGTGCGAGTTATGGTTGCTTAGCGTACCATAAATGGCGAATTTCAGGGGTTTTTCGGTTTTAGTTTGAACCATAACGTCCCTTTAACAAAGTTTTTTCACTGAATTTCATAGGTTTTTAGTAGCACAACTTAACCATAACGTCCCTTTAACAAAGTTTTTTTCACTGAGTTGCATAGGTTTTTAGTAGCGCAACTTAACCATAATGTCCCTTTAACAAAGTTGTTTCACTGAATTTCATAGGTTTTTAGTAGCACAACTTAATAATAATAACTCTGATTTTATGTACATGTAAAATTGAACATACTGAACCTTCTCTACTTAGTTTGATGTCCGCAAACTTTTTTAATGTCCGCAGACATGTTCGGACAACAGTACCACTACCTAAAAACTCTGGGGGGGTATGTTTAATTGTTATATCATAACATATGAACATTTTACAAATTCACAAACCAGCACACATACACATTATGTGTAGTAATACATAAAAAGTGTAACCCATATATGTAACACACTAACCATTCATTTAAATACAATATGTTCTAAAATGGAATATACCAAAAGAAGATAAATAGGCTTCCAACATAATTACCTCACAGACACTCCACAACCAAGAACAATAGCAGACCTACAGACTACTCAGAACATACCTTACCTGAAATAGTAAGTGTACTGCATTTTACTCATATGTTTATAAACTTCCTGTATTAGATTAAAAAAAAATGATATTATGTTTTTTTTTTCTCACAGAAATGTCTAGTATTCTGGAGAGGCTACAGGAGGATTTCGCACATGAGGAAATGTCAGAAGATAGTGAAACTAATGGTAGACACTTTACAATATAAACCATTTAATTTTATTATTTTATATACATTTAACATATATATTTTTTTGTACAGAGCATACCAAAATAGAAAATACTTCAGAAAAAACTGTTAGGGATAAGACTCTTCACAGCATACAAGAAAAAATGGATTTATTGTTGACCAATTTTAATAATTTGAAAACTTTTGTGTAAGATCATTTTAAACCAAAAACCTCGTACCATTGTCCCACATGTACCTGTACCCCCTCACCATATCACAGTCAATTATCCCCAAACCCTCTCCATGAACCAAAACGTTTTGATGAGACTTCCATCCCTTCTTCACCTGATCCAAATCCTTTTGAAACCCCTAATTCTCCTGTTTTTGTTTCAGTTTCTGCCTCAACTTCTCTGTCATATATGTTAAATAAAGTTACATTTTTATATTGTGTTGTAATTTTTTTTACTTGTATATAATCAAAATAAGATTTTTACAAGGACTCAAAAACATTTCGGTAGCACGAAAGAAAAGTTCATGATAGACATCAGAAAGGGGACAAGAACAAAACAGTGCTTCTACCAAAAGGGATGTACAAAAGTCAGATGGCAATGTTTGATTTAATTTTTTCGATCGCTAAATTCAAAAGTTTAGCAGACGCCGTGTGCCATCGTGTCTTGTCCCCAGTGATTAAACGATTCCACCAGATTTCTTCATTAGCCGCAAACGAATTTTAAGTCAGAGGGCTGAAAAAGGCGATCCTTGCTTGTTGCAGGGCGGGACAGCGCATTAGCAAATGCCTGATGGATTCTGTTTCTTCAGGGTTTTTACACAGTCTACAGGCTTTTACCATGGATCCTGTTCTGATCGCAAGAATTTCCTGCGTCGCCAGAACGTTGAGGCGGGCTAAGAAGATTCTCATCAATGATTTATTAGGATATCTCTTACAATATGTCATTGGTTCTTTTAGTTTGTTAATGGCCATTGGAGTTTGTTGCGTGCTGTTTTTTTTCCGTAGTCAGGATCCAATCTGAATGTTGCATTTTGGATTTGATCCTAGCAGGATTATTCTTTAGATCTTCCTTGCTGCATGCAATTTCCTGTAGTTTCAGGTTTTGATCCATAGCCCATTTGGTCATGGTCCGGTTATTGCCCTTTTCATTCTCTTCCCCGATCATGCGATAGATTTCAAGGCTCTCTGGATGAATGACTTTCCTGTAAAGTTGTAGTGAGGAGATATCCACCACAGCTTTTAGGGAGACAAGGCCAAGTTCCCCTCGTATCGGAGCTACAGCGGTGGAATTGGGTAAGCCCAGGACGGATCTCCAGATAAATCCTTTGAGTTTAAGTCAAATGCCCGGAGGAATAGACGGGGTAGCATCCATGCCATATGTCAGCAAGGGAATAATCTTGGACTTGTATAAGGTGATGGCTGGTTGTAGAGAGAATTTGCTGAATTTTCGATCAACAGCTCTCAATTGAGCAGCTAGATTCTTTGCTTTCGCCCATAGGTTGTTTTGCAGATACCTGGCCCACTTCGTACTGTCGAGTTGTACACCAAGATACTTGAAAGACTCAACCAGTTCTATTTTGGTGTCGTTGAGGAACCAGTTGAAAGCCTCTTTCTTTTTTTCCCTGGTTTTTGGAAAATCATTATCTTGGTTTTTGTTTTGTTGATTTCCAAGTTGTTTTCGGTGGTATAGGCTGACAGGTTGACTGGGCTGACTGGGTCTGGTCAAGCAATATCAGGTCGTCTGCGTATAAAAGTCTCAGGACCTGAGTAGTGCCTATTTTGGGTGGAAAAGATCTTATGGTAGATTGAGTCTCTTTAAAATCTCAGAGGAAAGATATGAACAAGGCGGGAGCCAGAGGGCATCCCTGTTTTACTCCATGCAAAGTCAGTATACTGGTGGACGTTAAACCTTGGTTGTTTAAGCAGACATTTATACTGGTGTTTGAGTGGAGGTTGATTATCGGGTCCAAAATACCCTCAGGACATTTCCAGGACTTGAGTTTGGACCATAGTTTGTGTCTGTCCACTCTATCGAATGCTGCAGACAGATCAACAAACGCCAGGAACATCCGAGGGGATCCAGTCAAAACTCTGTCTTTGAGTAAGTTCAGACATAGTATCGTACTCGCGTTTCTTTGGAATCCTGTTTGCTGGAAATCTGAACATCCAGCAGTAGCAGCCCAATTACGAAAATGGCTTAGCAGGATTGTGGCGAAAACCTTTCCAATGACGTCCAGCAAGGCTATTGGCCTATAGTTCAGAGGGTCGTCTCTGGCTCCCTTTTTAAAGATCGGAGCGATCAGAGCTTTTTTCCATGAGTCTGGAATGGTTTGGGTTTCTCGACAATCTTCGAAGATTGAACTAATAAGATTGGCCCATTAGTCCGGATGTTGTTTGAGATCGCACTTTGCGAGCCCATCAGGGCCTGGGGCTCTAGACGATTTCAGTTTCAAAATGATTGATTTGATCTCGTCGATCACTGTCAGATCCACCGAGACTGAGTCCTGTTGTTTTTCGGGGTTCGTTGTTAATTCCATTTATTGGCTCAAACAGTTTCAGAAAATGGGCAGTCCATTTTCCTTCAGGTACTGGATTTATCATCTGTGAGTTTTGGAGTTTGTTTGATTTGTTGATTAAAGACCAGAAGTCTCGAGATTTTTTATTTGCCAGAGCCTTCAACATCTCCTCGGCGTCCGACTGGTATAATGCATCTCTTGAGTTTCTCAGCCATTATTTATAGAGTCTTGTTTCTACTGAAAGTTTTTCCCAAAGTATTGGTTGATTCATATTCGCTGCCTCTCTCTTTAGTTTTCTCTACGATCGGCGTTTGCTGGCTAAGGCTGTGTTGTATTCATGAGTGTGCTGAATGGGAAGGTGATTACAGATTTTCCTTGGTTTTTTAAAGGAAGAAGGAGAGGGATATAACTCGATCTTGCCATTACCGTTCTCGATGTATCAGACGTTAAGATGCAGCATTGATCAGTAAGTTTATGGACATCAGAGGCGATCATGCGAAGCCGGGTGTTTTGAGGGTTAGTCTCAATGACGGTGTCGTACTACTGAGCTATGGGCCGTTTACTTCTGCAAGTGAGATTTAGTAGATTATGGTCGCTGTACTTGGTTTTGATAACTTCAAAGGCAATTATGTTATGAAAAACCGATTCGGAGGCAAAGATGTAATCGAGAGTGATGGAAGACCCGCCACGCTCCCATGTCAGTATCAGCGAAACTTGCTGCGTAACAGTGGCCGTGTTCAGAAGATTTCTAGATTTCATAATCGAATTCCACGCCCGACCCCTAGTTGTAGCAGACGATTTGTCTTCATCTGGTCAATCTGGTGTACTGTGTGGTATGCAATTAGCGTTCAGATCGCCACAAATCAAAATATTGGGGGATTTGTATTTGATAGCGATCTCGCCAATTGTATGGGCCACTTTGTCGCACATATTCACTGTGGAAATCTTTTGCGGATTCCAATAGATGTTTATGATAGCTACCAAGTCTGAAGTGCATCGCTTGGGAGAGTCTAATACAGAGTTCCAAGTCGTCATCACTGCCAGAATTTCGTAGCTGCAGGTTATGACTTCTGTGAAAGATATGCCAGATCCTGTTTTGATCGCTATCAGTAAGCCCGAAGAGGGTCGGCCCAGGGGTCCTTTAAATGCTGGTGAGATTTCAATACAGTAGCCATCTAAATCTGGTTTTTCCTGCAGCCACGTTTCCTGTAGGCAGATGATGTCATGTAAGCCTAAGTCGTGAGAGTCTGGCCTGGTGAGATGGACATGGCCTCTGGTGTTCCATGATGCGATGCTTATGATTTCATTCACGTCCGTTGACTGTACATGGTGAGGGGCGAGTTGTTCCGGCAGTATGCCCCCAGGTGGTTGCTATCTTTTGTCTCCTGGTGTTAAGATAGAGCGGAACCAGTTCCATTTACCCTTCTCAGTAATTCTTTCAGAGTGGATCGGCGACCGATCTGCATTTTTCTCTGTAAATTTGTTGGTAGTTGTTGACGATATCTCCTCTTGAGTATGGAGTCGATGGCTTGACGGGTAGGATTGTTCTGTTCGTACTCTTGCTTGTGTCTATAGTCCTCTCTATAGGCTGTTCTCTCATCACTCCTTTTGGGGTATCTTGTTGGGCGAACGTTTGGAGTAGAAACATATGGCATGGATCCATTGGTTTTTTGAGTTTTGTTAGTTGTCCAACGTGGGCTTCTTTCCCTTCTTGTTGGTCCATAAAGATTTTCTGTTCAGGATTTATACCTGTAGTTTTTTCTTGGAGATTTTGTGTCGTTATCTCTTTGTGCTTCTTTTTGATTGAGAGATGTCATGTGTTGTAATTAATTTCAGGTTTTTTTTAAAAAAAAGCAATTTAGGTGTCCGTGGACAGCGCGGGTGTCCTGAATGTCCGTAAAGAAACGAAAATGGGGGTGTCCTGAAGAACACTATACCTGTCCGTACTGTTCGCTAGCAAGTTGAAACTGTTCTAAGAACACACGTGGTGTCCTGAAACGTTTGTAAAGAAACCAAAATGGAGGTGTCCTGAAGAACACTATACCTGTCCGTACTGTTCGCTAGCAAGTTGAAACTGTTCTATGAACACACACGGTGTCCTGAAATGTTTGTAAATAAACGAAAATGGTGGTGTCCTGAAGAACACTATACCTGTCCATAGTGTTTGCTAGCAAGTTGAAACTGTTCTAAGAAGACTCGTGGTGTCCTGAAATGTTCATAAATAAACAAAATAGGGGTGTCCTGAGAACAGTATGCCTGTCCATTTTGTTCGTAGGCAAGTTGAAACTGTTCTAAGAACACATCACATGCCCTATAATGTTCGGAAATAAACGAGGTAGGGGTGTGCTTAGAGCACTGTACCTCTCCGTAATATTTGCATGCAAGTTCAAACTGTTCTAAGAACACACGCGGTGTCCTGAAATATTTGTAAATAAACAAAATAGGGGTGTCCTGAGGACGCTATGCCCGTCCGTATTATTCGCAACCAAGTTGAAACTGTTCTAAGAACACATGTGGTATCCTTAAATGTGTGTAAATAAACAAAATGGAGGTGTTCTGAGGACGCTATGTCTGTCCCTATTGTTCGCAAGCAAGTTGAAACTGTTCTAAGAACAAACGCCTGTCTCTAACTGTTCGTTTGACGTGTGACGCACTTTTAATTACTTCAGGACCCGAACAGTGTTCGTAGAACATCAACGCGCATGCGCAAAACAATGTCCGTGCATTTGGTGTCCTGCAGAAAGCCTCTTCCTTCGCGGACATGTTCGCGAAACGATCATGTGACCGCGCCCACGCTGATCGTGTGTTCTGAATGCGGACACTGTTCGTGTCCCCGAACAATTTAAAAGTACATTTTCAAGTAATCCACAATATTTTTCAATAAAAACTCACTCTAGCACAAGTAACACATACTAATCATGAGTTTCTACATACTTTTTGAAACTTTTTGAACCTTTTTTGTGTTCGATCTGTCCGCGGACAGCGCGCATGTCCGCGAACTGCGTACAAGCACCCCTATAAAAGACCACGCCCTAGAGCTTATTCTCATTGTGTTTCTGGCTATTCTTCAGAGCACAGCAATTTTTGCTGCCACCTGCAGATTGACATCTTCATCCTGATGGCATCCATGGGTGCACTACTGCCACCTGGTGCTGCACCTGCCTCAGCACCACCCCTTCCACCACTACCACCTCCCCAAGGCCTAAAGAGGGGAACAGGAGTGAGGATGCAGAGGATGAAGAAGAGGATGACGAGAATGAGGTAGTGGAAATCCCTACTACCCGCACTCGGCATGAGTCTTGGGTGTGGTGGTTATTTGCCATTCATGGGAATGGTCCTAAGGCTTGTGCAAACCGAGTCACCTGCAGTGAGTGCAAAATGGTACTCAGTCGCGGGAGGCATGGTTCGTATAGCTTTGGGACCACTACCATGAAGCAACACCTCAAGTCATTTCACTCTGGGGCCGTTTGCAAGGTTGTACCTTGCGAGGAGCATAGCAGGTTGATTTCCTCTACTTCATCCTCCCTTTCTGATCCTGTCACCACAAGGAACACTCCTGTGGGACAGCGTCTTCCTCAAGCTGCCTCACAGTGCATATGCAATGCTGATGACCCTTACCTTTCGAGGGTCACAGTTGTGTGTATGTACTGCGACGCAGTACTCTGCAGGGGGAAGCAACTTGGAAGTGCTTTTGAGACTATCGTCTCAGAGCACGAGAAGATCTGCCCACTACCCAAATAAAACCCACTCTACATCTTCCTCTCTCAGCTCGCCCTTTCTTATCCCTGTGGTTGGTGTCCCCCCTTTACCCTCCTTTCCCTTCCTCTCCTAGTGTGTCATTTATAAAAAACCCCAAAAAATATAAAACAACAAAAATGGAAAAAAAAATAAGGCTCTTTTCCGAGCCACCTTCCGCGGACATCAACAATGTTGGGGTGCTGCCCTACCATAACCATTGCAATTTTCTCTGGGAGGAAGTGGTGGCTCTGAAAAGAGCCTTTTGTTGGTGTTTGTGTTTGAAGAATTATAAATACTCAACACATACTTCAAAATGGATGCTGTCATTCTAAAAATGGTCGCAATGCATTTTGTATATTTCTTAGAAAAATCTGATTGCCAGCATAAGTAAGATGTACTCCATCTCTGCGAAAAATGTATGTACTACGAAACATAATATTTTCATTGTATAAAAAGGACATGCCAAAATCTCTTAGAAAGGCACAAACAGCCTTATTGACATTGCGCCTTGCTTTCTCCATTTGTGGAACAAATGAAGAAGAACAAAGCCACATTTGTCTCTGCGCAATCCATGAAAAAATGACTTGAGAATTTGGGAACATGTCCATGACCTTCCCAAGTCCTTCTTTCATTGCAAATTGCAAAGAAATTCCAGACACATGTCCTAAACTGTTCCCTCCACAATGAATTATAATTATATCTGGATGTTGCTCTGTCTCCAAAGAAGCACAGAGAGATGAAGTGAGCATGGTGTACAACATAATGTTGGATTTGATTCACCTCAGATTACAAAAAGTACTCAAAACAAACTGTGAAGAGCTCTTTGCAGGAAAACACATTATTGCTTTCGGAGATCTTCTTCAATTGACACCAGTAAAAGGTGAGCCTATTTTTAAAACATTAGGACACAAACTCTGCAGTAAAACTGTTGGCAGCATTGGAAATGTCAACCTTTGGCAATATTTCCAATACAGAGAATTAACAGAAAACATGCGCCAATCTGCAGATCTCACTTATGCCAACATCTTAAAAAGTATCAGAGTTGGTATACTTTCTAAAGAAAAAGAAGCAATATTGAAAACCCGACACATTCATGCACTTTATTGGGATAATGCATGTGCTACAGGATGGAGGATTTGCAGTGACGTCCTGTTGCATTTCTGTTTGATTTAGTTTTCTTTTACAACGTTTTAGTTTTTGTGGAACAGAATATGTGTTTAGATGGGGAGTGTTTAGTGAGCGAAGTCTATTATATTCTAAAATGCAAGGAATATCAGCGTTTACTTTACTTGCATCAAAGTTGATTAGAAATAGACCGTCAAGTGTACGTAAGCGTGATAGTGCTACGTAGCTCATGCCTTCTTTAAAGACTGTGTTACCAATATCTATCATTGCTTTGTCTAGGGTAAGACCTTGTGATTTATGAATCGTGACTGCGTATGCAAGAGTTAGAGAAAATTGTTCTCTGCGTACATACATATCTTTGAAGAGAAGGAATCTAGCTGTTGAGCGTCCTATCCGTTTTACTTCTGAAAGTTTGTCAAAGAGTATATTGACAAACTGAATTTTGTTGTCACGTGGGTATGTTTGAAAGCCAACAACTGTACCCAGTGCTCCATTAACTAGTCCTTGGTCCACGTCAAGGTTACGTTTAAGCATTACTCTGCAAATTAAGGATAATTTTAACATCTTTTCTAAGCCTGCTGTGTTTGATATTGATTTTTCTAAATTATTTAGTCTCGTTGTGGCTTGGTCACACATGGGTAGTGTCATACCATGTACATCTAGTTTGTCTGTGGCGCTAATTTCCATTATTGGTTGCATTTCTTTACTTAACATTATTTCATTGAATTTGAGACAGCTTGCAAGAGTTGGCATTAAGGCCATACAATTGACATTTTTGTGGGCTAATTGTTCCATAACATCTGTAGCACATGCATTATCGCCATAAAGTGCATTAATGTGCCGGGTTTTCAATGTTGCTTCTGCTTCTTTAGAAAGTATACCAACTCTCAAACTTTTTAAAATGTTGGCATAAGTTAGATCTGCAGATTGGCGCATGTTTTCTGTTAATTCTCTGTATTGGAAATGTTGCCAAAGGTTGACATTTCCAATGCTGCCAACAGTTTTACGGCAGAGTTTGTGCCCTAATGTTTTAAAAATAGGTTCACCTTTTACTGGTGTTAATTGAAGCAGATCTCCAAAAACAATAATGTGTTTTCCTGCAAAGAGCTCTTCATAGTCTGTTTTGAGTACTTCTTGTAATCTGAGGTGAATCAAAGCTAACATCAGGTTGGAGACCATGCTCACTTCATCTATTAGTAGCATTTTCATTTGTTTCAATACTCTGCGTAATTCCATTTCAGCTTCTGCAGAAAGTTTGTAATAGTCTAATTTGTTTTGGTGTTCTACTGGTAATAGTAGTAATCGGAGTAATGTAACACCACCTATGTTATAGGCAGCTAAACCTGTGGGGGCAGTGACAACAGCTGACAGTTTGTTGTTTGTCAATTGTTGAAGGAACTTACTAATGATTTTGATTAGGAATGTTTTGCCAGAACCAGCTTCACCACTGACATACAGTAGTATAGGTTTATAATTATGGCAGGAACAGTCTTTATTTTCATGTTTTACACCATGTGCAATTTGTTTTGTTACTTCTTGAAAAATGCTACTTTGCTCATTGTTTAGTTTTGATTGTAGTATAGTTAAGTCTTCCTTATCTTCATACTGACACATGGTGTTTTCTACTTCTATCATAGCTAATTCTGCCTCATTTGTTATTAGTGGTTCTCCCATTGGTTCTTGGCTTCCTGTTACAGAAGATTGACTACTGTCAGGAGTATCCTTATTTAGTTGGGTTTGGAGTTCTTCTTCATCTTGCTGTTGATTGTGCAACATTGTTTTGTACTGTGTAAAGTTTACATCAGTTATAGTGCTTTCATTTACTTTGAAAGCATCCTCATATGAGTCATAGTTATCTAGTAATTGTTCTTCTTTTCTCCATGGTTTGAAGAGTTGTAGCAGGGACATGTAATATACTTCTTTATGTTGAGGAGTCTTCAATGACAATTTGATATGATTAATTAAATTTGGTTTAGTGAGTTTAACTAAGCTGCCTTCACAGTCTGTCAATCTATATTTACCTTTTTTTTCATCAGGTTTCATATTATTTTTGTATGTGTAGCTTTGGGCTATTTGGTATAGACACATGTTTTCCAAAGTATTACTTCTGTTTGGGTAGTATGTGTCCAATAAATTGTTTTTTTAAAATGTCTTGGCTGTTGGGATCATGTTTGGCTATTGTTTCTATATCTTCATATGATTTTAGAACTCTTTTTCTAGATTTAGCTGGACCAAGACTTAGCCATACTAAATTTTCAGATTTACCATACAATGAAGTACCAGTTAAACGATCAGCTGCTTCATAAGATCCACATTCTCTATGGGTGAGCATTTTTATGCCCAAGCTGTATAATTTCTGAGATACTGTTTTATCTGATGACAGGTCATTCCAGAGGTCTTGGAGCTCTGTCTTTTCTGCTTTAGTTAAGTATGCTGTGACATATCGTGCAACTGCAGTAGAATTGTCTGCAATGTACTGCACATCTATGTTTGCATTCCATAAGTGGGCAATGATTGCATTATAATCATTGATATATTTTTCTTCTTCTTTTCTTTTTATGTAATATGTATTTTTAGGTGACTTACCTTTAACACTATGTCTAACTGAAGACATGAGGTTGTTTACTTGACCTGTGTTTGTAACTGGCCTAGGGAAACCAAATCGGCATTTGGTGTAGTATTTGCCTTTGTTTTTGTATTTGCGACGACAATATTTTCCACATTTGTGTCTTTGAAATTGTAAAATTTGTGCACGAAGATCACTGATTGTGGCTTCTGATGGAATTTCACAAGTGACATATTTTTCAATAAACTGTAAAACAGTTGCATCACTGTCTTGACCAAATATAGGAGCATCTTTAATCCATAAAAGCATGTAGATATGTGGTGCTCCTCTGGCTTGGTATTCTTCTCTCCAAAAGAAGTGTTGCACTTCTCCAAGGGGAGGAACAGTTGTATTACAAATAAAATGTAGCATAGCAATGAAGCGATGGTGAAAATATCTTGAAACATTAACAGGATCCAAAGAACAAAGTTCTCCAGGTGTTAGAATATCTATGTTTGTTTTGTTTTTATTTGATATGCGTAGGAAATCATGTAAATCTTCCCATGCATATTCTGCACAACTTAATGTAACAAACCAAGTGGGTGGGCCAAGGTTTCTGATCATACAACGTACATCTCCATGACGTCGAAACCAGTACTCTTTAGTACCACTCATATTTGCTAATAGATTTGTAATATTTGATTGTAAAACCTCATCCTTTTGTTGCACTTTCTTTAATAATTGTGTAGCTGTCATATTTTGAAAGTGTGATCCTGATTTTAATATGTGTGCAACTCCGTAACATAAAGTTGCTAGTTCACTTTCAAAGAGTAGATGGAATATGTATTCCACATTTTGTCTAAATCTGGGATCTTCAGAATACATCCGTAATGAGCGGTATTCTGAAGCTGATATTTGAATAGGTCTATCATCATACCTTCCTCCTTTGCCAGTAGGAAAGAGTAGAGGAAAAGCACATGCTTCTATACTTTTTTCCCATATACTGATTGGCGATCCTTTTGTTTGACGCATTTGGTAAGTTTCCAGTACATCTTGTACGGTGTAATTACAATGCACAGGATGAATTGTATAATGGTCTAAAGTATTTGATATTGTAGCAGGATCTAGTAGCTTAAATTGACCAGCTTCTTGTGTTTCTTGAATTATTTCAGTTGTATCTTTCAAGTTTTCTTCAATATTAATTTCTTTGTAATGTTCATTATTCTCTTTAAGATATTGGAAGGCTTGTCTAACTTTATATAAATCTACCAGCTGTTGCCATATTTTTTTGTCTTTTGTAGGTACTCCATTTACTAATATAATTAAAGATTGCTGCATTGGACGTTGCACTCCTAGAGTATGCACATTTTCTTTTAGATTTAATGGTAAATAAACTACTTTTCCACGAATGCCTTTTACCAATTCAGAGGGAGGTAATTTTGCTGTTTTTGGTTGAAGGCGTATTATTGCTTGAAATGGGTGTACTGTTTGAATTATGATGCTCTCATATAAATTAATTTGTTGTAGAGGTTTTGGTACTGGGTATAATTCCAAATTATTTGTGATAGAACGTGAAGGAGTTTGGTTGTTCTCAAGTTTTGTAGTGCAATAACTGCAAAGTATTAAGGGCTCAGTTATTTCATATTTGTTTTCTGCTACAAGGTAGAGAGCTAATTCAAACCATTTAGAATCTTCATTGTCTTCTATTTTGTATGATAGGTCCACAGTTTTTGTGTTACTTTTATAAAAAGTTCTACGGCAACATACACATACATGGTTTGGTACTTCAGCTGATGTACTTTTAAATTTTAGTATTTCTTTTTTGTATGTGTTTAGCAAAAGGTTGCCATGTGTAGAATTGTTGCTTAATTGGTTTAAAGCTATTTCATTCTGTAAATGGCTTTCACTTCAAAAATATTTTTTCTGGATATAGTGAATTTCTTCAAGTAGGTCTTTTGCTGTACCATGTAGAAGGATGTTATTTAACTTTGCTAGTGCTAAAGCAGGACTTTTAGCATAGTACAGTTTATAGACTAGATTTCTTATAGTTGAATGATGTGTTGATATCCTTTTGATATCATGGAAAGTGGTTTTACAAGTAGGTCCTGTAATGCAGGCCAATGAATGTCCTTGTAGTCTTGTGTACTTGCGCACTGGACAGGTATCTATATTTTGCAGTAATTTAATTTTGATTTTGTCTTTGCTTTTTACATATTTATTGAGGAATTGGCGTAAAGATTTGAAACATTGTTTGGGAATGTTACACATTGACGTGCATGGCCATTTGTACACTAGATGTTCTGATTCAGTTGAATGGAGGGGTAATTCTAAGTTTTCAGGGCATATTTTTGTAAGGAGTACTTCTTGTTCCATTATGGTATTATTCACTTTTTCATAACCTTGACCACTGCTATTTATGGCAATTGTATTAGTTTGCTTTTGTTTGTACGCTTCTTCATTAAAATATGGTTCTGTGCTCGTAGTGTGATTCCATTCACCTCCGCAGATACTTAAGAAGTTCTTTCTGTTGACATTTTGCTTATTGAGAAGTCTTTTTTGTAATTTAGTTATTAGTTTTATTAGTGGTTTCATTTTGTTTAACAGTAAAATAAATGCATTTTTTTTTAGAAGAATTGCACTGTCCATCAATGCTTCTAAGATTAATAGGTTTTAGGCTTTGAACCTGATTTCTCTCCTGTTTTTATAAGGTTTTGAAGGACTTTGTGACGGTATATTTTGGCTAAAATACTTTTCTTGGTATGCTTACTTTGCACTATATTAAAATTTGAAGAAGTAGTTTTATCTGTACTGATAGCTGATTTTCTGTTAATTGTTTTTTGGTTTGTTTTACATTTTGATAGAGGAAGCGAAGTTGTTGTACTTGAAACTTCTTGTGTTTCACTAAATGATTGTATAGGCTGTTTTGTTTCAACTTTTTTTTACAAATTCTGCTAGAGATGGATGCTTATGTTGGACACCTTTATTTTTATTTGCTCTACTTTTGCGTTGTTTTCTACGGACTTGACTTTTGGTAGGCATTCTTTAGGGTCTGTTGAAAAAAATAAAGAAGGTATGGGTTGGGGTGTTCTGCAATGTATGTGTGCTGTGTGCATGAGTGTTTGAGTAAGATGATAAAGATGTATGTAATGGTGTGTGATTGTGCATTGGGAACTAAAACTAGTAGGGATAGGTATTCTTGAATGTATGTGTTACTAAACTGGGGTTCAGATGACAAAAAAAAGTAAGCTAGTGGTGTGGAAAAGTACAAATAGTAAATCTAATGCATACAATTAAAACAGTTGTTTGTTCTGTAATATGAAAATTGTAGTGGTTCAGTTGGCTAATTTGTGTGTCCAAAAATAGAAATTTGTGGGCCATCCTGGCTGTAAATCGCTGTTTAAGACATGGACATTTTTGGACAAAATGGTACAAAATCTCTATTTTTAGAAACCGAAATAGCTCGTATTAATGTTATAGTATATTTGATTAATAATACAAATATTATGGTGATATTTTACTTACTTTTTTTAAAAATTAACAGGTAACTTCTTAGTTTTTCTTTCTTCTTCGAATTCGGCTGCTTCTTTTCAGGAAACTGGTCTTCACTGCAATTGTAAAAGCTTCAAATTAGTAACTTTGTTTGTATATAGCACTGTCTTTAATTTAGATATTGATTTTTTTTATTGAAATCCTCAGTGCCTTCTGTAAAACCATTAAACTAATTTATTTACATAAGATACATTGCATCAGTTCAGTACATATGATATTTTCTTAATGAACACATTGTATTGAATGACTAACTGTAGCAAAAAAAAATATCTTTACTATGTCTTTGGTTGCAAGTAAAACCGAAAAACCCTTGAAATTCGCCAGTTATGGTAAGCTAAGCAACCATAACTCGCGCCACCACCGTGCACTGCTAAGACTAACACCCAGGACATCAAAGATGACATCACAAATGTCATTGATGACATCAATGATGACATCACATGTGTATGTACTTCTCATGAAATATGTGTAGAAGGGATTCTTATTATGTTACGAAAAAAGTGTCAAGAATCATTGCAAGAAATATACCCTAATAAGTGCATTGAACGATGCATTGATATAAATAGCATCCTATTATGGGGTTCTATCCAGGATACTAAGCTACTCATACAGAAACATAACATTGTGTGCAGCGTACAAGATGAAGGTATGATATTTGTAATGTTAATATGTTGAATAATAAAATGATAATTGTTTTCTTAATAGATTTTTGTGTACTGTGAAATATGTATTAAGTAGCTAATAAAACCCATGTATTACATAATTGCATTACTATATACAAAACACAAAGACACAAGAACACATACCAATATGGGTATATACAGGGAAAGTGAAGTGAGCAAAAAAGCACAAGTAGTAGCAGAAACAATTCATAACTTAACTGATTAGTTTCATGCAAATAAATGATTGCTCTGTTTCAAAACTGCTATTTACCCTATGTATATTTATCACTTGATGTGATTGGACCCTAAGGAAAGTAGTGTGAGTACAATGTATACAAATATGACCATATACAGGGAAAGTACAGCCATAAAAAAAAAACAACAGAACTATCAGAAAGTGCTCATAAGTCTAGTGATTATCTTTATGCACAAAAGGATTGCTGTCTTTCAAGCTTGTGTTTTCCCATATGTATATGTTTCATATGATGTGACTGTACTCTAAGGGAATTACTGTAAGAACCTACTAGAAGGATATGTCTACAAATAAAATAAAATTCTTAGTTTCTGACTGTTACTGAAGAAAACCATGTGGCCTAGATATGTCAGCAAAAGAAAAAATAGTGAGCTAGACATGTGATGTCATCAGTGATGTCATCAATGACATTTGTGATGTCATCTTTGATGTCCTGGGTGTTAGTCTTAGCAGTGCACGGTGGTGGCGCGAGTTATGGTTGCTTAGCTTACCATAACTGGCAAATTTCAAGGGTTTTTCGGTTTACTTGGAACCATAACGTCCCTTTAACAAAGATTTTTCACTGAATTTCATAGGTTTTTAGTAGCGCAACTTAACCATAACATCCCTTTAACAATGTTTTTTTACTGAATTTCATGGGTTTTTAGTAGCACAGCTTAACCATAATGTCCCTTTAAGAAAGTTTTTCAGTACTTTGTTAAAGGGACATTATGATTAACTTCCAACATAATTACCTCACAGACACTACAGAACTAAGAACAAGACCAGACCTACAGAGTACTTAGAACATATCTTACCTGAAATAGTAAGTGTACTTCATTTTACTCATATATTTATAAACTTTCTGTATTAGATAAAAACAAATATATTATCTTTTTTTTTTCTCACAGAAATGTCTCTGGAATGGCTAGAGGAGAATTTTCCACATGAGGAAATGTCACAAGATAGTGAAACTAATGATAAACACTTTACAATATAAACCATTTAATTATCATTTTTTTACATACATTGAACATATATATATATATTTTTGTAGAGAGCATACCAAAATAGAAAATACCTCTGAAGAAACTGTTATGGATAACACGCTTGACAGCATAAAAGAAAAAATGGATTTATTGTTGACCAATTTTAATAATTTGAAAACTTTTGTTGAAGATCATTTTAAAACAAAAACCCCATACCATTGCCCCACATGTACTTGTCCCCCCTCACCATATCCCAGTGAATTATCCCCAAACCCTCTCCATAACCCAAAACGTTTTGATGAGACTTCCATCCCTTCTTCACCTGATACCAATCATGTTGAAACCCCTAATTCTCCTGTTTTGTTTCCGTTTCTGCCCCACCTTCTCTGTCATAAATTATTAATATATGTTAAATACAGTTACATTTCATATTGTGTTGTAATTAGTTTCTGTTTAAAAAAAAAAAAAAAAACTATGTAGGTGTCCGTGGACAGCGCGGGTGTTCTGAAATGTTCGTAAATAAACGAAAATAGAGGTGTCCTGAAGAACACTATATCTGTCTGTGGTGTTCGCTAGCAAGTTGAAACTGTTCTAAGAACACAATTGGTGTCCTGAAATGTTCGTAATTAAACGAAAATGGAGGTGTCATAAAAAACACTATACCTGTCCGTAGTGTTCGCTAGCAAGTTGAAACTGTTCTAAGAACACAATTGGTGTCCTGAAATGTTCGTAAATAAATGAAAATGGAGGTGTCCTGAAGAACACTATACCTGTTTGTACTGTTCGCTAGCAAGTTGAAACTGTTCTAAGGACACAATTGGTGTTCTGAAAAGTTTTCAAATAAACGAAAATGGAGGTGCACTGAAGAACACTATACCTGTCCATGGTGTTCGCTAGCAAGTTGAAACTGTTCTAAAAACACAATTGGTGTCCTGAAATGTTTATAATTAAACGAAAATGGAGGTGTACTAAAGAACACTATACCTGTCCGTACTGTTCGCTAGCAAGTTGAAACTGTTCTAAGAACACAATTGGTGTCCTGAAATGTTCGTAATTAAACGAAAATGGGGTGTCCTAAAGAACACTATACCTGTCCGTACTGTTTGCTAGCAAGTTGAAACAGTTCTAAGAACACAATTGGTGTCCTGAAATGTTCGTACATAAACGAAAATGGAGGTGTCCTAAAGAACACTATACCTGTCCATACTGTTCGCTAGCAAGTTGAAACTGTTCTAAAAACACACGCGGTGTCCTGAAATGTTCGTAAAGAAACGAAAATTAAAGTGTCCTAAAGAAAACTATAACTGTCCGTAGTTTTCGATAGCAAGTTCAAACTGTTCTAGAACACACGCAGTGTCCAGAAATGTTCGTTTGACGTGTGACGCACTTTTAATTACTTCAGGACCTCGAACAGTGTCCGTAGAACATCAACGCGCATGCGCAAACCAATGTCCGTGCATTTGGTGTCCTGCGGACAGGCGCTTCCTTTGCGGTCATGTTTGCGAAGGGATCATGTGACCGCGCCCACGCTAATCGCGTGTTCTGAATGCGGGCACTGTTCGTGTCCTCGAACAATTTAAAAGTACATTTTCAATTAATCCACAATATTTTTCAATAAAAACTCACCATAGCACAAGTCCCACATACTAATCATGAGTTTCTACATACTTTTTGAAACTTTTTGAACCTTTTTTTGTGTTCGATCTGTCTGCGGACAGCGTGCATGTCCGCGGACCGCGTACAAGCACCCCTATAAAAGACCACGCCCAAGAGTTTATTCCGATTGTGTTTCTGACTATTCTTCAGAGCACTGCGATTTTTCCTGCCACTTGCAGATATCCATCTACAACTTGATGGCAACCATGGCTCCACTGCTGCCACCCGGTGCTGTATCTGCCTCAACACCACCCCCACCCCCTCCACCACCACCACCACCTTCCCAAGGGCCTGACGAGGGGAACAGGAGTGAGGATGCAGAGGAGGAAGAAGAGGATTACGAGAATGAGGTAGAGGAAATCCCTACTACCCGCACTAGGCGTGAGTCTTGGGTGTGGCAGTTGTTTACCATTCATGGGAAGGGTCCTAAGGCTCGTGCGAACCGTGTCACCTCCAATGAGTGCAAAATGATACTCAGTCGCGGGAGGCACGGTTCGTACAGCTTTGGGACCACTACCATGAAGCGACACCTGAGGCCATTTCACTCTGGGGCTATTCGCAAGGTTGTACCTTGCGAAGAACGTAGTAGGTTGATTTCCTCTACTTCATCCTCCATTTCTGATCCTGTCACCACAAGGACACCTCTGTGGGACAGTGTCTTCCTCAAGCTGCCTCACAGGCCATACAGAATTCTGATACCCTTACCTTTCGAGGGTCACAGTTGTATGTATGTACTGTGACACAGTAATCTGCAGGGGGGAGCGACTTCGTAGTGCTTTTGAGACTATCGTCTCAGAGCACCAGAAGATCTGCTCACTACCCAAATAAAACCCACTCTACATCTTCCTCTCTCAGCTCGCCCTTTCTTATCCCTGTGGTTGGTGTCCCCCCTTTACCTTACTTTCCCCTCCTCTCCTAATGTGTTGTGTATAAAGAAAAAACAAAAAAATACAAAATATCAAAAATCAAAAAAAAAAATAATGCTTTTTTCAGAGCCGCCTTTCACAGTTAATAAATAGAAGTGAAAATAAATGAAGCAGGGCCCTTTGTATTTTTTAGAAGTCTGCAGACAGTTTGCGAACATTTAAAAACTTGGGTTGCTACCCCATCACAAACATTGCAATTTTCTCTGGGAGGAAGTGGTGGCTCTGAAAAGAGCCTTTGGCAGGTGTTTGTAAGTCAAAAATGATAAATGCTTAACACCTACTTCAAAATGGATGTTGTAATTCCAAAAAAGGTTGCAATGCATTTTGTACATTTCTCAGAAAAATCTGATTGCCAGCATAAGTAAGATGGACTCCATCTCTGCGAAAAATGTATGTACTACAAAACATAATATTTTCATTATGAAAAGAGGACATGCCAAAATCTCTCGAAAGGCACAAACAGCCTTATTAACATTGCGCCTTGCTTTTTCCATTTGTGGACCAAATGAAGAAGAACGAAGCCACATTTGTCTCTGCGCAATCCGTGAAAATATTACTGTCCTTCTTTCATAGCAAATTGCTAAGAAATTCCAGACCCATGTCCTAAACTGTTCCCTCCACAATGAATTACAATTATGTCTGGATCTTGCTCTGTCTCCAAAGTAGCACAGAGAGGTAGCAAGTCCAACCACTTCATTCCACATACTCCATGCCAGTGTACTTGCACATGTGGAAATCCAAGATCTACAGCTACTCCACAGCTTTCTGCATGCACCTTCAACCAAAGTATCCACAAATCTCCCAAAATCCAAACAATCTGTTTTCTGAAACACACAGCCGCAGCTATCTGTTGTTCTCTCAGCAGAAAGAGTATCTGAGAAACTCTCTCCTGGCACAACACACCCACTAAACCTTCCTGACCAATCCCTTTCAGTGCTCATTCTCATTTGCATGCCTTCTGAACCCAAAAATCCCTGGATGTAACTCCCGATGTCCGCGAACTACCGCCATGTCTGCGGACATATCGTAACATGAACAGCCCTTCTACCATTTCCACTTCACTCTCTGTGCCATTGCCTCATTGGATGTAGCTAAGAAGTCACATGACCATGCACCAATCACATTCAAAACCTCTACATCTAACTGCATCATCATAGATCAGCACTGCAAATGTACTGTGAATCTCTCTGAGTACAAGTGTCATATCATTGGCAAGCACCATCTACAAGAAATACTGTACAAGTCTCCAAGATTTCTACTTGCAGCTCAATGCATATCCATATGCATGAACACAAACTACAGGTATGCATATTTTCTGTACAGTACATGAACACATTTTCAAACTGACTTTTAGCTTGTGTAATCTGTAAAATGACTCTACTGTCTTTTTTTCAATCTCCTAAAATCAACTGTCACTTATAAACCTTTATACTATTTACTTTCTTTATACACACACTATCAAATCATGTTAAACTAACATTTTTGAAATGAAATGTATAGACTACATATATTCAAACAAAATTGCATGCATGCACACTGTATGTTCAAATCTCAAAAAATAATACTTATACAATTACATAATTTTGTTTTATTTCTTTATTTATTTAATTACTTTAATTTAAGCATGACATTGAGGCACTATTACCTGGAAGAGCTTAGTTACAGAAATAGTGGTATTCAGTGGCACATTATGAATTTCACAAGACATAGTAAAGATATTTTGTTTGCTACAGTTAGTCATTGCAATACAATTTGCTCATTAAGAGCATATCATATGTATTGAACTTGTGCGACATATTTTATATAAATATGATAGTTTTAATGGTTTTGAGGAAGGCGCTGAGGATTTAAATTAAAAAAAAATAATGTCTAAATTAAAAACAGTGCTATATACAAACAAAATTACTAATTTGTTTCTTTTACAATTGCAGTGAAGACCATTCTCCTGAAAAGAAGCAGCCGAATTTGAAGAACAAAGAAGAACTAAGAAGTAACCTGTTCATTTTAGAAAAAAAGTAAGTAGAATATCACCATAATATTTGTATTATCACTCAAACACACTGTAAAGTTAATGCATGCTATTTATGTGTCTAAAAATAGAGATTGTGCACCATACTGTCCAAAAATCCCCATGTCTTAAACAGCGATTTACAGCCAGAATGGCCAACAAACTCCTATTTTCGGACACACAAATTACCCAACTCAACCGCTATAGTTTTGATATTATAGACCAAAGAACTGTTTTAATTGTATAGCATTAGATTTACTATTTGTACTTCTCCACACCACTAGCTTACTTTTTTCTGTCATCTGAACCCCAGTTTAGTAGCACATAAATTCAAGAATACCCATCCCTACAAGTTGTAGTTCTGAATGCACAACCACACACCATTACATACATCTTTATCATCTTACTCAAACACTCATGCACACAGCACACATACATTGCAGAATACCCGAACCCATACCTTCTTTATTTTTTCAACAGACCCTAAAGAATGCCTATCAAAAGTCAAGTCCGTAGAAAGCAACGCAGAAGTAGAGCAAATGAAAATAAAAGTGTCCAACATAAGCATCCATCCGTAGCAGAATTTTTAAAAAAAGTTGAAACAAAACAGCTAATACAGTCATTTAGTGAAACACAAGAAGTTTCAAGTACAAAAACGTTGCCTCCTCTATCAAAATGTAAAACAAACCAAAAAACAATTAACAGAAATCAGCTATCACTACAGATAAAACTGCTTCTTTAAATTTTGATATAATGCAAAGTAAGCATACCAAGAAAAGTAGTTTAGCCAAAATGTACCGACACAAAGTCCTTCAAAATCTTATAAAAACAGGAGAGAAATCAGGTTCAATGCTTAAAACCTATCGTAGGAAATTAATCTTAGAAGCGTTGATAGACAGTGCAATTCTTCTCAAAAGAAAGTTATTTATTTAAGTGTTAAACAAAATGAAACCACTCAATAAATGAAATGTCAACAGAAAGAACATCTTAAGTATCTGTGCAGGTGAATGGAATCACACTACGAGCACAGAACCATACTTTACTGAAGAAGCGTTCAAACAAAAGCAAACAAATACAATTGCCATACATAGCAGTGGTCGAGGTTATGAAAAAGTGAATAATACCATAATGGAACAAGAAGTACTCCTTACAAAAATATACCCTGAAAACTTAGAATTACACCTCCATTCAACTGAATAAGAACATCTAGTGTACAAATGGCCATGCATGTCAATGTGTAACATTCCCAAACATGTCTTTTCTCCAATTCCTCAATCAATATGTAAAAAGCAAAGACAAAATCAAAATGAAACCACTGCAATATATGGATACCTGCCCAGTGCGCAAATACACAGGACTACAAGGAAATTCATTAGCCTGCATTACAGGACCTACTTGTAAAACCAGCTTCCATGATATCAAAAGGATATCAACACATCATTCAACTATAAGAAATCTACTCTATAAACTGTACTGTGCTAAAAGTCCTGCTTTAGCACTAGCAAATTTAAATAACATTCTTTTACATGGTACAGCAACAAACCTATTTGAAGAAATTGACTATATCCAGAAACAATATTTTGGAAGTGAAAGTCACTGACAGAATGAAATAGCTTTAAACCAAATTATCAACAATTCTACACATGCCAACCTTTTACTAAACACATACGAAAAAGAAATACTAAAATTTAAAAGTGCATCAGCTGAAGTACCAAACCATGTGTGTGTATGTTGCCGCAGAATTTTTATAAAAGTAACACCAAAACTGTAGACTTATCATACAAAATAGAAGACAATGAAGATTCTAAATGGTTTGAATTAGCTCTCTACCTTGTAGCAGAAAACAAATACGAAATAACTGACCCCTTAATACTTTGCAGTTACTGCACCACAAAACTCGACAACAACTAAGCTCCTTCACGTTCTATCACAAATAATTTGGAATTATACCCACTACCAAAACCCCTACAACAATTTACAGGCCGATTCATGGAATAATTAGCACGGCGCAAGTGGGCAAAAACGTGCGAATCGCAGTGGAATAGCGAAAATCGCAGTGCAAGTGCGAAAATCGCACGAAAAGCAGCGCACATCGATTCATGGAAGTCCGTGCGCGAGAAAACCAGCGGATGTGCGATAAAAAAGTGCGCGGCGCACGTTGGCGCACAGGCCATCTAACAGCGTGCGCCAGGTCACAGCGAAAATCGCACAGGCCACAGCGAAATTCGCACATAGCGCGGCGCACGCAACAAAAGTAGGCGGAACACGGGCGTAACACTCGGAATGGGGAACAACTTACCAAAACGTGGGCGTCACGGGGGAAGTACAGGGCACAAGTGCGCGGAACGCCCACACGCTCGCCTACAACACGTATTCATGGAATAGAATAGGGCAGAAAAGCGCACGCTCAAACCAGCGCACAGGCACAAACACCACCGCCACAAGAAAGCAGGTGGTAGCGTCTCTGCGGCTGTAAGAAATGTGCGCCAAAAGGTGCGCCAACAAATAGCACCTATATACTGCCATGATGAATGTCCTATACTGTGGCCCTCCAGGACAAATGACCTGCAAAGGGGTACCCACAAACACGGACACCCGCTGACAAAAAATACGTGTGCGTGTATACCGGAGTGCGCGGGAAGTCTCACACGCGATTTGGCCGGGTATGTGGATTTCAGGGGTGCACGGGAAGTTCCACAGGTACGTGTATTTCAGGGGTGTGCGGGAAGTTCCACACGCGATTGGCCCAGTGCGAGCAGGGTACGTGTATTTCAGGGGTGCGCGGGAATTTCCACACGCGATTTCAGCAGGGTACGTGGATTTCAGGGGTGCGCGGGAAGTTCCACACGCGATTCCAGCAGGGTACGTGTATTTCAGGGGTGCGCGGGAAGTTCCACACGCGATTGGCCCAGTGCGAGCAGGGTACGTGTATTTCAGGGGTGTGCGGGAATTTCCACACGCGATTTCAGCAGGGTACGTGTATTTCAGGGGTGCGCGGGAAGTTCCACACGCGATTTCAGCAGGGTACGTGTATTTCCGGGGTGCGCGGGAAGTTCCACACGCGATTTCATCAGGGTACGTGTATTTCAGGGGTGCGCGGGAAGTTCCACACGCGATTTCATCAGGGTACGTGTATTTCAGGGGTGCGCGGGAAGTTCCACACGCGATTTCATCAGGGTACGTGTATTTCAGGGGTGCGCGGGAAGTTCCACACGCGATTGGCCCAGTGCGAGCAGGGTACGTGTATTTCAGGGCTGCGCGGGAATTTCCACACGCGATTTCATCAGGGTACGTGTATATCAGGGGTGCGTGGGAAGTTCCACATGCGATTTCATCAGGGTACGTGTATTTCAGGGGTGCGCGGGAAGTTCCACACGCGATTGGCCCAGTGCGAGCAGGGTACGTGTATTTCAGGGGTGCGCGGGAATTTCCACATGCAATTTCAGCAGGGTACGTGTATTTCAGGGGTGTGCGGGAAGTTCCACACGCGATTACATCAGGGTACGTGTATTTCAGGGGTGCGCGGGAAGTTCCACACGCGATTGGCCCAGTGCGAGCAGGGTACGTGTATTTCAGGGGTGTGCAGGAATTTCCACACGCGATTTCAGCAGGGTACGTGTATATCAGGGGTGCGCGGGAAGTTCCACACGCGATTTCAGCAGGTTACGTGTATTTCAGGGGTGCGCGGGAAGTTCCACACGCAATTTCAGCAGGGTACGTGTATTTCAGGGGTGCGCGGGAAGTTCCACACGCGATTTCAGCAGGGTACGTGTATTTCAGGGGTTCTGGGGAGTACCACATGTGAATTGGCCGTGTGGACCCTCTCAGGTGTACGCTCCACAACCTCCACGGACCCTGCAGGCAGCCCACACCACGGGGGACTACCCTGCACCCATGCTCATGTCCCGCAGGCAGCCCATCCACCATGGGCATGCCCCCCAGCCAACCCACATGTCACCTTGCACTACTGATCAACAATGCATGTCTCCCACCACCCCCACCCCCCTGCCACCATGGGCAGCCTCCACCAGGCCCCCACTCATGTCTCCCACCAACCCCACCCCCTGCCACCATGGGCAGCCTCCACCAGGCCCCCACTCATGTCTCCCACCACCCCCACCCCCCAGCAGTGCAGGGGCAGCCTCCACCAGGCCCCCACTCATGTCTCCCACCACCCCCACCCCTGAGCAGTGCAGGGGCAGCCTCCACCTGGCCCCACTCATGTCTACCACCACCCCCACCCCCCAGCAGTGCAGGGGCACCCTCCACCAGGCCCCCACTCATGTCTCCCACCACCCCCACCCCCCAGCCACCAGGGGCACCCTCCACCAGGCCCCCACCATGTCTCCCAACCCCCCCACCCCCCAGCAGTGCAGGGGCAGCCTCCACCAGGCCCCCACTCATGTCCCCTATCACCCCCACCCCCCCGCCACCAGGGGCACCCTCCACCAGGCCCCCACCCATGTCTCCCACCACCCCCACCCCCCAGCCACCATGGGCACCCTCCACCAGGCCCCCACCCATGTCTCCCACCACCCCCACCCCCCAGCAGTGCAGGGGCAGCCTCCACCAGGCCCACACTCATGTCCCCTATCACCACCACCCCCCTGCCACCAGGGGCACCCTCCGCCAGGCCCCCACTCATGTCTCCCACCACCCCCACCCCCCAGCAGTGCAGGGGCAGCCTCCACCAGGCCCCCACTCATGTCTACCACCACCCCCACCCCCCAGCAGTGCAGGGGCACCCTCCACCAGGCCCCCACTCATGTCTCCCACCACCCCCACCCCCCAGCCACCAGGGGCACCCTCCACTAGGCCCCCACCCATGTCTCCCACCACCCCCACCCCCCAGCAGTGCAGGGGCAGCCTCCACCAGGCCCCCACTCATGTCCCCTATCACCCCCACCCCCCAGCAGTGCAGGGGCAGCCTCCACCAGGCCCCCACTCATGTCTACCACCACCCCCACCCCCCAGCAGTGCAGGGGCACCCTCCACCAGGCCCCCACTCATGTCTCCCACCACCCCCACCCCCCAGCCACCAGGGGCACCCTCCACCAGGCCCCCACCCATGTCTCCCACCACCCCCAGCCCCCAGCAGTGCAGGGGCAGCCTCCACCAGGCCCCCACTCATGTCCCCTATCACCCCCACCCCCCCGCCACCAGGGGCACCCTCCACCAGGCCCCCACCCATGTCTCCCACCACCCCCACCCCCCAGCCACCATGGGCACCCTCCACCAGGCCCCCACCCATGTCTCCCACCACCCCCACCCCCCAGCAGTGCAGGGGCAGCCTCCACCAGACCCACACTCATGTCCCCTATCACCCCCACCCCCCAGCCACCAGGGGCACCCTCCACCAGGCCCCCACTCATGTCTCCCACCACCCCCACCCCCCAGCAGTGCAGGAGCAGCCCCCACCAGGTCCTCACAATCCCCAATCATGTGCGTAATGGACAGCCTCCACAGCCAAAAAGCCCTACCAAGTAACCCATTCACCCACATGGAAATGGAAATCACATGTTACACCCCCAATGTTCATTAAGCTAATGAACCCATGTCCGTCACACACAATGGTTGCAATTGAATGGGAAAACACACAACATGACATGCATGAAACCAATGAGATGATACCACACAGTGAAGTATGGAAACAAAATTGTATTGAAAAAAATAAAGAATGCTAAAGAAAGAAAACAAACTACAATGTGAATGAGAAAAAAAAAGCTGCATGTCCGTATAAAAACACAAAACTGAAAATCTGAATCCAAAAAATATTTGCCCAAAGTCAAAAGTTAAAAAATCTCCATGCAATAAAGAACTATGTAAAAAACTACCAAGGGTCCATGAGCCCAACTGAACAAAGGAAACCTACTAAAAAACCTACCTAAAAATCAACTATATACAAAAAGTGGAGCAGTGTCCGTCGACTCCAAATCATAATAAGAAAGAAAGGAAACCTAAAACTAAAGAACTATATACAAAGGCGGCGGGCAAGTCCAGCGGCTCACTCCGTGGTGTCCCGGGCCAGGGCATCATCGAACTCCTGTTCGATGTCCCGGAGGCGGTCCAGTTCCATGGCCCCGAGGGTCCGCAGGGACGACGCTGTGTCCTCCTCAAACCCCCTGCGGATTGCCTCGAGGCACTCGGCCCGCCTCAGGGCCCTCCGCATGGAGTTCTCCGCCCTGACCATTGTGAGCCGCGCCTCTTCCGCCCGCCGCCGCTCCGCACCTAAGGCGTGGCTCAACCGATGCCACACGGAACACACTCTCTGTCCTGGGTCCCCCTGCCCTCCGGCCGATGCCTGCCCCTCCGATGTCGAAAGCCCCGAGCCTTCATGTCTCCCACCATGTTGCTGCTGCTGCTGCTCTGCCTCTGCCCGTGCACTGCCTCCTGCTGCCTGCACATTCTCCGCCGGCTGGGGTGCAGTTGTTGATGTGGCCACCCCTGCTGGACCTCCGACTCCCGACTGTGGCAGGGATGCCTCCTCCACCAGCCTGGCCGCACCGTCAGAGGCAGCTCCACAGGGCACCCAGGTGACTGATGGGTGGGAAGATGACACAGAGGACGACTGGCGCGTAGGGGGTCCAGTTGAGGAGGGGGTCGGAGCAAGCCCCATCAGATGGAGGAATCTGGCCTGGGTGACCTGTCCCAGCAGGCTGACGTGGTCAACGAGCCATTCGAGATGACGTGCAGTCTCTCCATGAAAAGACTGCAGGTCACCTCGCATGGCCCGTTGACGCAATGCCACACCAGCCAGGACAGGCTCAACCCGGACCTGGATGGCCACGTCCGCAGGCAGAGGAAGGCCAGTTGACGTCAGCTCATCCCCTGCCTGAAAATGGGTCTGGACGTAGGCATCCCTGCTGGTGCAAGATGATGCAGGGACAGGATCGGGGACAGGATTGCACACAGGCACCTCCGCGTCCGCCTGTGCTGCCTCCTGTCCCTGGTCCTGCACTGCACCACTAGCACCAGTGGGATCCCCACCTCTAGACCCCGTCTCTGGTGCTTGCACGGCCCCCTCCTCCACCAAACCCCCCACCAACCTGGATGACTCTGTGCCATCTTCCCCTGTTGGGCCCTGTGGGGTCCCAGCTGCCCCTTCTGCTGCCGAGGAGTCCAACTGCAACCTCCGCCTCTTGGACCTCCTCCCGGCAGCTGCGGCCTGGGATGCGGCACCGGACTCCTCACTCCCCGACGAGATGACAACACGGGAGGGGAGCCGGGCCTTGCGTCTCCGGCTGGCGGTCGGATCCCCGGCTCCACAGCACCTTCTCCGCCCTCTTCATCAGTTGACGCTGCAGACACAGGCATCAGGGCACTGTACAATGGACACATACACGCATGACAGTTGCACATGAGTGGCATTGGCAAACCTCAGACATGTCATCACAATCCCCAACACACATGTCATTGCAACTCACACACATGAGCCATACCACAGCCATATCGCAACTGCCACCACCATCCCTACACATACAACAGCATCAGCAGCCAAAGGGGAGCCAGACATCACATGCAACACAGGAAGTGCACCACACATGTACACACAGCACCACACTTGCATGCATGTCTACACCTCTGACAAGTGTTGCACTGTTCAGACGGGCATCCATGTCACATCTGCCAATCAGGCTTCCACATACCGCTGTCACATGCATCCATGTTGCATCACTGTTGCACCCTTGACAAATACACACACATGCACATGTACACAGTGCTCATACATGCAGCCGAAAACAACATACATGCCTGACATCACGGACATGTCTACTTACATACACATTCATCCAAACATGTGTGCACGCACAACTGCATTTGCCATGCAAGCCCACACACACAAGCACCATCCATGTCTCACACATTACAGCCCTCGCATGTGTCACGGCCCTGTACACCCCCACCCATACTCGACCCCATACAAACAGATGTGCAACCGGCACAATGCTGAATAATCACCACACGCACTGCTCACAATCAGGATGCATGTACACTCACCGCTCGACTCCAGACGGGTCTGCTTCTCTAGGACCTGGACGTGGAGGGCTGGGGATATGCGTTCCAGGACCCCCATCTGTTCTTCCGACAAGTAGCCCCGGCGCCCCTTGGCATCCGCTGCCTTCAAGAGGCGCCGGGCCTTGTTCAGGGTCCTGGACCTGAAGTCCTCCCAGCGCTTCCTGACATGTTGTAAGTCCCGGACTGCCACCCCCTCCGCGTTGATGGCAGTCACGATGTCAGTCCAGATCCGAGTCCGTCCTTCCTTGTCGCCGCGGGAACTTCCGAAGAGGGCATCAAACTGCCCCAGGACTTGCTCCACCAGGACACCAACTTCGGTGGCACTGAAGCTGGTGCCCCTCTGCCTCTCTGGCCGGGGGTTGTCAGTGGTCACAGATGGTGTTTGCCCCGACATGACAACCCCAGAGGCAGGAGTGGGTGGGCAACTGGGTCCTGGGGCTGGGCTGTGGAGCGATGGAATTCAAGTCGGGAGTCTTCGGTTCCAGCAGGGGTGGTCACAGCAACAGCACCCCTGGCTGATGTGCAGGCAGCAAATGGCAGTGCACGTGGGCAGCAGGCAGTCAGGCAGCAGCAGATGGCAGGCGGGAGCGTGCTCGGGGCTCTGGGGGGCAGTAGTCCGGCCTTCTGGGCAGGAGCATGGTCTTCCGTGTGCTTACGCGTGGCCAGCTTGGTACGGAGTGATTTGGCACGTGAAAATCCTGCACGTCAGCGTGAAAACCGAGGAAAGGCCCTTAGTGCGTAAGTGCGTCAGCACGCATACGCGAATCTATTGGAACAAAGGCCCTCAGCGCGTAAGCGCGTCTGTGACGTGACCCGCACGGGTGTTTCCCACACAGCACATGATGACAGAGCACACGTGGAAAGACTGCACGTCAGAGTGTCATCGCGTGTAATTGGACAGCACGGCAGAGTCTCATTGCGTGTAATTGGACAGCACGTCAGGGTGTCGTCGCGTGTAATTGGACAAAAGTGCCCGTACACGCGATTGTCCTATGTACGTGTATATCAGGTGTGCGCGGACACTTACACACGCAAGTACGTCAGCGCACCTGTGTCCCGGTGTGCGCGGGAATTTCCACACGCTATTGGACTGGGTACTAGATTTCAGGGGTGCGTGGGTCACACGCTCGCCTACTACACGCGCGACGCATTAATTTGCGCGCTAAAAAAATAACAAGCTCAGACCCAGGATGAACATACCGTTCCTAGCAGCAGTGGGCGTGGCCTACCAAAGGAGGAGGAGGAGGAGGATAGTCAGGGCCAGAATATTCACACCCAGAACCAGCCTTTTCGGGATGCCTGATGACCAGGTGCATGGGAGGTACAGGTTTCCACCACACATCATACTGGACCTGGTGAGTGAGTGGGAGGATGACCTCACATCACCCACCCTGTGCTCCCAAGCACTCAGCCCCCTGGAGAAGGTCCTCAATGTACTGCACTTCTTAGCCACTGGATCATTTCAGCGGACAAGTGCCATTGTGGGTGGTGTATCACAGGCCACCCAGTCACGCTGCCCACACCAGGTCTTGAACATCATCACTGCATGCCCATCAGTCCGCAGGCACATATACCTGCCCAGAACCCCTGCAGAAAGGCATGCTGCCGCCCTGGATTTCTACGCTGTGGCACGATTCCCCAAAGTGCTAGGTGCCATCGACTGCACCCATGTGGCTCTACATCCCCCCAGGGCATCTGAGCACATCTATAGGAACCGCAAGCACTGGCATTCCATCAACGTGCAGGTAGTATGTAATGCCAAGGGAATCATCACCTGAGTATATGACAACTATCCCGGGTCCACCCACGACAGCTTCATTTACCGAATGTCCACCCTAAGCCGGGACCTAGGAGCTGGGCGGCATGGCGATACATGGCTGCTTGGTGAGTATGAATGCCACTGCACATGCATGCATGTCAGATACTGAGCAAGGTCACAACCCCACCAATGATACCAATCACCACCTCCACAGGGGACAGTGCCTACCCTCTCAGCCCCCACATGATGACGCCAATTCGGAACCCCACCACGCCACCCCAGGTAAGATATAACGCAGGCCACATTACAACCCGGGGCATAGTGGAGCGCACATTCGGAGTGCTGAAGTCACGCTTTTGCTCCCTTGACCGTTCTGGCGGGCAGCTGTTGTACGCTCCCCCAGTAGTGTGCAGGAACATAGTGGCAGCATGTGTCCTGCACAACGTTGCAACACGCCGGAGCCTGGCCGTGGACATGGTGGTGCCCCCCCATCCCCAACCACATGCACAGCCGCTGCGCATGGGAGGGGAAAGGGCACGGGGGGAGGCAGCCCGTACACAGCTAGTGGCTAATTACTTCACATAGAAATCACACCCCTGTGGAGTGCACACTGCCCTGCCACATTCCATCTGACAATCAATGATGACTCAACCTGACACTGACCCTGAATGTCTGGAGAAAGAACCGTGAAAACCATATCAGCCTGAGATTGTTCACCTGGAAGTGTCACAATGTGTGCATCCCTACCCACACAGACACCACCAATGCAGTTTTGTGAAGTTGCACATTCAAGCAGCTAAAATGAATACCCACTTGCAAAATGCAACAAGAGGACAGTGCCATGTCAGCCAACCCAACCCCAGCACCGCCACACCACACACCGTGCCATGTCATGCTATTTGCAGGTAAACAAGGTAATCCACACAACATGACACTAGTGTCACAATGTACAGTGTCCCTATTAGATACTTGCAACACCTGAAATGCTCACAGTAATGCCGGACCAACAACAAACTTGAGCACGTACTACCATTAACATGACATCACTAATGTTAAATATTAGTAGTTTCACCACCTGGAAATGCCTGCATTCCCACCACTACCAACTGTGCAGTGTTGGCGCCATGTAGAGTTGTAGGTGCACTGCTGCCAACATGAACCACATCTCCAGACTAGAGGTCCTTGTGTAGACATGAGGAAGGGACCTGCAAATTGGGAGGTAGACACAGAAGATGAGTTACACATCAATGCAACATGCAGTGTACAACACAACAGCAATATGCACTAGGAATGTATACACAGTATTGACTACAGACTGCCCACACAGCTCATGGGAGTCCAACGTCACTGTGTAATTCACTGTCACTTGGGCACTCCCTTTGCAAGCCCATGGAAACGGGAAGCAGGAGGGGTGTGTGTGACGCAAACCCAAGCATCTGAACCAAATACATTACAAGCCTGCATGTGCCCAGCCACAATGCAGCGTATGCCCACAGGAACCACGGAAGCCAACGAATCGTCCCAAAAAAATAGGGAATAAAATAAATAAAAATAAAAATAAAAATAAATCAAAAATGGCCATTGAAGGGCCCGGGGGGGTTGGGGAGGCCACCCAGGAGGTCCGAGGACAGGATGCACACCAGAACCCACCTGCGTGGATCCTGGGAAAAAAAAAACACCTCCATGGGCTCATGGCCCACACGGCTACCCTATTGTGGGAGTATCACTGCTGTCGCTATTATCACCCTGTGCAGCTGCATCCGGAGGTGGTTGCACTATGGGAGGCAGCCCACGCAAGGCCCTAGTCTGCTCCTCCATGGCTGCAAGCATGCAGGTGTGGTAGGTCTCGTTCTGGAGGATGAGTGTGCGGAGGTCCCCATGCAACAACTCACGGGATGCCCGGACCTCCGCCCTCGTTGCCTGTATCTCAGCTGAGAGCGTACGGGTGAGACGCTCCAGCTGCTGTTCTGTCCTTTGGTGTGTTGAAGCCTCAAGCTCAACAAGGGTCGTCCTGAGGTGAAGGAGCTCCTGCCTCAGGGCTTCCCTGTGGCCCTGGGACTCAATGGAGATGGCCTCCTGCAGAGTCGCCAGTGCCGCCCGCCTGTCCCTGTTGGACCCCAACATGTCCTCCCTGTGTGACTGGCAGATGGAGTCGGTTGCCTGCTCTAGTCGCTCCATCAGCCTTTCAGGGGGGACAATGGAAGTGGCCACCCTATCCATGGCCTGAGCCATCATCTCGGATGATGCTGCCTGTTGGGTTGCCATACCGTAAATGGATTGCTCCCATGCGGTATTGCCAGGTGGCGTACGGCCACCACGTCGGCGGGCACCACACCTGTCTGGGGCAAGGCGAACTGCGCCTTGCTGTGCCGGCACTGCCTGAGGCTGCAGGACTGCATTCCCCCTCTGATCTGCTGGCCCAGGAACAGGATCAGATGTCGCGGAGTGTGACCCTGCATCCGTAACCACCAAAGGCGTAGCTGCCAACACTGACATCCCCATTGAGGGTTCTGACCCTGGTGCAGGTGGGTGAGACAGAACAGAATCCCTCCCTGGAACACTCACCTGCGACGGCACGTAGGTCTCATCCGAATCAACACCTGAGTACAGCTCGGGGGAGGTGCAGCCAGAGACAACCCTTGAGAGCAGGACCTGCAGCACTTGTGGGTTCTCACCCACCACCACACCACGTCCCTCACTGGTGGTTGGTCGGCCCTCGGACCCCTCCTGGGTCTGCACCATCTCCACAACCCCAGCAGTATCAGGTGCGTCTTCCCCTGCAAAGACATTAAAACAAAGAAATGGAAACAGGCATTAGCACCATGGCACACAATGAGGGCTGAGAAGCAAGAGAACCAGTACTTGTTTGACACATGTCCCACATGACTAAAACCCTCCCATGCATGCACCCTCACTGTGTATGAAGGGCAGGCAAATGGCACACACTGATGACACCAAGATGGAAGATGAACACATTTTCTGCATGCTGCCTGGCAGTGGCATCACACATTGACCTGTGATTGGCAGGTGAAACACACATGCCATCACACAGATGGCATGTACCATTGCTATTGAGTGAAGATGGAGAGGAGGGCAGCACCTATTCATTCAGTCCAGTTCCCGCATGTAATAGCTTTTCTAATTCAAACAGGTCAGATTCTTCACCTGGAGCTGCCAGTCCGAAATGGTGCAATTGCACAGGGACATGTTTGTACAAATGATATCCAGGTAACAAAGTCACTCCACTTTACCATAGCCATGTCAGACATGTGACTAGAGGACTGCGACATGCCTAGTAATAGTGGTGGAATGCAAACAATCTGACTAAATGAACAGTGAAAAATCAAGCAACAATGTTGTGGCAAGGTGACACTTCAAGGGCAACTGGCGTGCAGTTGGGCTAGATGTCTACTGTTGGCAGAAGGGATACTGCTATGGCCAAATGCAGCTGCGCAGGATGTATTGCATGAAGCACATGGCTGACCCATACGACTCAGGCGCACACACTCTCACCTGTCACACAAACAGAAGCCCTCACACACACCATGCACATGGATGACACACACATGCATGTGCACTCACCGGACAATGCCTCGTAATCAGCTAGATCTCCCACGCCTTGGATCTGTTCCTCCGTGACGTAGGTCCCAGCGACTGACTCATGTGGAGTGAGTTCCATGTCTACTACTGGAGACCCACCTCCAGTCACTAGAGTTGTGGCATGACTTGAGGCCAGCTTACTCTTTGCCCTGCGCTTTAGGTCATTCCAGCGCTTATAGCAATCATTGGCTGTGCGCCTCACGATTCCAAGGGCACTTACGATGTCCGCAACGGTCTGCCAGTGTGCCTGGCGTTGTGCAGGTGTGGTCTTGGATCCTGCAACAATGACCATCTCGTTGTCATGTGCGGACACATACTCGACAAGTGCATTCAGTTCGTCATCCGTGAAGCTGGGCTTCCTGGATGGGCCGGACTGTGTAGCCGTGTCTGGGGCATCAGCCTGTGCCGGACGAGCACTCTTCCTCTTCCGCTTGGAAGGTGGTGGTGATCCTGAGTGTCCTGCGCCGCTCTGGACACTAGGGGCAGGAGCCCTGGTGGACTCTGTATCAGGAGTGTGGGATTGCACACTCAGCATGGGAGTTGGTGCAGGCATTGGCTCTAGTGTGATGGTGTCAGGGGGAATGTCAGCAGCATGGACTAGGACCGACACTGTCTGGGCTGGGTGTGTGAGGGCTGGGGTGGATGGAGCCGCAGCTGCCCCTGCAGCCTCTCCGCCCTGCCTACTTGGTGCAGCAGATGACCTTGCTGCCCCAGATGCACGTGGCATGGTGACATCAACGTGCACCAGCGCACGTGTCATAGGCCTGCTGACCTGGAAGTCAGCCATGGAGTCAGCCAGGTCTGGTGCCACAATGGGCTGGTCCAGCAAGGGCTGAGCATGGATGGTGTCAGCCACATCAGCCTGAACAGGAGGGGGGGGGTTATGGGTGCCCTTGACTGGTCCTCCACACATGGGGGGACAGGCTCACCCTGCAAGTAACGACCACGTCCCCTACCGGATCCACCACGGCCACCACTTGTGGCTCTTCCACCTTTGCCACCCTTACGGAATCCTCGCCTCCCAGTCATGGCACTGATGTTAATTTGCGTATGGGAGTGGCTGTAAAATATTGTCCTGGGCAATTGGGGGTCAAAGGGGTTGGGTACCAGATGGTAATTGTACCCTAGTGCTCTTGCAAGGCTGATTGTAACCACTGGGGAAAGATGACGGGTCACGCTACGCACAGGAGCCCCAAAAAAGGGAGATGACGTGCACGCAACCCCTCCTAGACCACGTGTGCAGAAAGAAAAACCTGCACTACGCTGTGGCACCCAGTAACACAAGAATGAACGTATGCGTGTCACACGCAGCCTAGAATGACCTCTGAAGGGGTAGGCTACACACGGGGCAAGCACAGATGTTAGATACGTGCGTGACTCACCGTCTGCCAGGTAAAAGAGCGTGAAAAAGGAGCGCGTTTGGTTGGAAACACCCCCGCCAAAAGAAGATTTGTACGCTGTCTGAGGAGACAGGACAACAGTGGAAGGGAACACTGTTTGAGGGAACAGGCCCAGGTAAAACAGTAAAAGAGAAAAAAGAGAAAAAGCTGTCAGAGGTAACAGGGAATACGAACTTGAAACGCCGTGAAGTAAATCGCGTGTGAAACGACAAGAAGTACATAATTCACCCACTCGCTCTCCACGAAAAGCACGTACAAGGAAATGGTGTTCTATGCGTTACTTTTATACAGGCCCACACGTCCAGCGTCACTTACGCGGCGTGTACGCGCTAGGGCCATTTCCACCAATTACACGCTTTGTCACTTCTGCGTGTAGGGCCATTTCCACCAATCACACGCGATTACACTCTGACATGCAGTCTTTCCACGTGTGCTCTTTCATCACGTGCTGTGTGGGAAACACCCGTGCGGGTCACGTCACAGACGCGCTTATGCGCTGAGGGCCTTTGCGTATGCGTGCTGACGCGCTTACGTGCTAAGGGACTTTCCTCGGTTTTCACGCTGACGTGCAGGATTTTCACGTGCCAAATCACTCCGTACCAAGCTGGCCACGCGTAAGCACACGGAATACCACGCTCCTGCCCGGAAGGCCGAACTACTGCCCCCCAGAGCCCCGAGCATGCTCCCACCTGCCATCTGCTGCTGTCTGACTGCCTGCTGCCCCTGCACTGCTGGGGTGGTGGTAGACATGAGTGGGGGCCTGGTGGAGGGTGCCCCTGGTGGCTGGGGGGTGGGGGTGGTGGGAGACATGGGTGGGGGCCTGGTGGAGGCTGCCCCTGCACTGCTGGGGGGTGGGGGTGCAGGGGGACATGAGCAGGTGTGCAGGGTAGTCCCCAGTTTTGTGGGCTGCCTGCAGGGGCCGTCGAGGGTATACAGGGAACACCTGTGAGGACCCACCCAGCCTAATCGCGTGTGGAACTTCCCGCGCACCCCTGAAATACACGCGCCCAGGCTATTCGCGTGTGGAACTTCCCGCGCACCCCTGAAATACACGCGCCCAGGCTATTCGCGTGTGGAACTTCCCGCGCACCCCTGAAATACATGCGCCCAGGCTATTCGCGTGTGGAACTTCCCGCGCACCCCTGAAATACATGTACCCTGCTGAAATTGTGTATAAAACTTCCCGCGCACCCCTGAAATACACGCGCCCCGGCTATTCGCGTGTGGAACTTCCCGCGCACCCCTGAAATACACGTACCCTGCTGAAATCGCGTGTAAAACTTCCCACGCACCCCTGAAATACACGCGCCCAGGCTATTCGCGTGTGGAACTTCCCGCGCACCCCTGAAATACACGTAGCACGCTGGGAGACATGAGTGGGGGCCTGGTGGAGGGTGCCCCTGGATGGTGGGGGTGGGGGTGGTGGGAGACATGAGTGGGGGCCTGGTGGAGGGTGCCCCTGGATGGTGGGGGGTGGGGGTGGTGGGAGACATGAGTGGGGGCCTGGTGGAGGGTGCCCCTGGATGGTGGGGGGTGGGGGTGGTGGGAGACATGAGTGGGGGCCTGGTGGAGGCTGCCCCTGGTGGCTGGGGGGTGGGGGTGGGGGGAGACATGGGTGGGGGCCTGGTGGAGGGTGCCCCTGCACTGCTGGGGCGTGGGGGTGGTGGGAGACATGAGTGGGGGCCTGGTGGAGAGTGCCCCTGGATGCTGGGGGGTGGGGGTGGTGGGAGACATGAGTGGGGGCCTGGTGGAGGGTGCCCCTGCACTGCTGGGGAGTGGGGGTGCAGGGGGACATGAGCAGGGCAGGGTAGTCCCCTGTTTTGTGGGCTGCCTGCAGGGGCCGTCGAGGGTGTACAGGGAACACCTGTGAGGACCCACCCAGCCTAATCGCGTGTGGAACTTCCCGCGCACCCCTGAAATACACGCGCCCAGGCTATTCGCGTGTGGAACTTCCCGCGCACCCCTGAAATACACGCGCCCAGGCTATTTGCATGTGGAACTTCCCGCGCACCCCTGAAATACACGCGCCCAGGCTATTCGCGTGTGGAACTTCCCGCGCACCCATGAAATACACGTACCCTGCTGAAATCGCATGTAAAACTTCCCGCGCACCCCTGAAATACACGCGCCCCGGCTATTCGCGTGTGGAACTTCCCGCGCACCCCTGAAATACACGTACCCTGCTGAAATCGCGTGTAAAACTTCCCGCGCACCCCTGAAATACACGTGCCCAGGCTATTCGCATGTGGAACTTCCCGCGCACCCCTGAAATACACGTAGCACGCTGGGAGACATGAGTGGGGGCCTGGTGGAGGGTGCCCCTGGATGGTGGGGGGTGGGGGTGGTGGGAGACATGAGTGGGGGCCTGGTGGAGGGTGCCCCTGGATGGTGGGGGGTGGGGGTGGTGGGAGACATGAGTGGGGGCCTGGTGGAGGCTGCCCCTGGTGGCTGGGGGGTGGGGGTGGTGGGAGACATGGGTGGGGGCCTGGTGGAGGGTGCCCCTGCACTGCTGGGGGGTGGGGGTGGTGGGAGACATGAGTGGGGGCCTGGTGGAGAGTGCCCCTGGATGCTGGGGGGTGGGGGTGGTGGGAGACATGAGTGGGGGCCTGGTGGACGGTGCCCCTGCACTGCTGGGGGGTGGGGGTGCAGGGGGACATGAGCAGGTGTGCAGGGTAGTCCCCTGTTTTGTGGGCTGCCTGCAGGGGCCGTCGAGGGTGTACAGGGAACACCTGTGAGGGCCCACCCAGCCTAATCGCGTGTGGAACTTCCCGCGCACCCCTGAAATACACGCGCCCAGGCTATTCGCATGTGGAACTTCCCGCGCACCCCTGAAATACACGTACCCTGCTGAAATCGCGTGTAAAACTTCCCGCGCACCCCTGAAATACACGCGCCCCGGCTATTCGCGTGTGGAACTTCCCGCGCACCCCTGAAATACACGTACCCTGCTGAAATCGCGTGTAAAACTTCCCGCGCACCCCTGAAATACACGCACCCAGGCTATTTGCGTGTGGAACTTCCCGCGCACCCCTGAAATACACGTAGCACGCTGGGAGACATGAGTGGGGGCCTGGTGGAGGCTGCCCCTGGTGGCTGGGGGGTGGGGGTGGTGGGAGACATGGGTGGGGGCCTGGTGGAGGGTGCCCCTGCACTGCTGGGGGGTGGGGGTGGTGGGAGACATGAGTGGGGGCCTGGTGGAGAGTGCCCCTGGATGCTGGGGGGTGGGGGTGGTGGGAGACATGAGTGGGGGCCTGGTGGAGGGTGCCCCTGCACTGCTGGGGGGTGGGGGTGGTGGGAGACATGGCTGGGGGCCTGGTGGAGGCTGCCCCTGCACTGCTGGGGGGTGGGGGTGCAGGGGGACATGAGCATGTGTGCAGGGTAGTCCCCTGTTTTGTGGGCTGCCTGCAGGGGCCGTTGAGGGTGTACAGGGAACACCTGTGAGGACCCACCCAGCCTAATCACGTGTGGAACTTCCCGCGCACCCCTGAAATACACGTACCCTGCTGAAATCGCATGTAAAAATTCCCACGCACCCCTGAAATACACGCGCCCAGGCTATTCGCGTGTGGAACTTCCCGCGCACCCCTGAAATACACGTAGCACGCTGGGAGACATGAGTGGGGGCCTGGTGGAGGGTGCCCCTGGATGGTGGGGGGTGGGGGTGGTGGGAGACATGAGTGGGGGCCTGGTGGAGGGTGCCCCTGGATGGTGGGGGGTGGGGGTGGTGGGAGACATGAGTGGGGGCCTGGTGGAGGGTGCCCCTGGATGGTGGGGGGTGGGGGTGGTGGGAGACATGAGTGGGGGCCTGGTGGAGGCTGCCCCTGGTGGCTGGGGGGTGGGGGTGGTGGGAGACATGGGTGGGGGCCTGGTGGAGGGTGCCCCTGCACTGCTGGGGGGTGGGGGTGGTGGGAGACATGAGTGGGGGCCTGGTGGAGAGTGCCCCTGGATGCTGGGGGGTGGGGGTGGTGGGAGACATGAGTGGGGGCCTGGTGGACGGTGCCCCTGCACTGCTGGGGGGTGGGGGTGCAGGGGGACATGAGCAGGTGTGCAGGGTAGTCCCCTGTTTTGTGGGCTGCCTGCAGGGGCCGTCGAGGGTGTACAGGGAACACCTGTGAGGGCCCACCCAGCCTAATCGCGTGTGGAACTTCCCGCGCACCCCTGAAATACACGCGCCCAGGCTATTCGCGTGTGGAACTTCCCGCGCACCCCTGAAATACACGCGCCCAGGCTATTCGCGTGTGGAACTTCCCGCGCACCCCTGAAATACACGTACCCTGCTGAAATCGCGTGTAAAACTTCCCGCGCACCCCTGAAATACACGCGCCCCGGCTATTCGCGTGTGGAACTTCCCGCGCACCCCTGAAATACACGTACCCTGCTGAAATCGCGTGTAAAACTTCCCGCGCACCCCTGAAATACACGCGCCCAGGCTATTCGCGTGTGGAACTTCCCGCGCACCCCTGAAATACACGTAGCACGCTGGGAGACATGAGTGGGGGCCTGGTGGAGGGTGCCCCTGGATGGTGGGGTGTGGGGGTGGTGGGAGACATGGGTGGGGGCCTGGTGGAGGGTGCCCCTGGATGGTGGGGGTGGGGGTGGTGGGAGACATGAGTGGGGGCCTGGTGGAGGCTGCCCCTGGTGGCTGGGAGGTGGGGGTGGTGGGATACATGGGTGGGGGCCTGGTGGAGGGTGCCCCTGCACTGCTGGGGGGTGGGGGTGGTGGGAGACATGAGTGGGGGCCTGGTGGAGAGTGCCCCTGGATGCTGGGGGGTGGGGGTGGTGGGAGACATGAGTGGGGGCCTGGTGGACGGTGCCCCTGCACTGCTGGGGGGTGGGGGTGCAGGGGGACATGAGCAGGTGTGCAGGGTAGTCCCCTGTTTTGTGGGCTGCCTGCAGGGGCCGTCGAGGGTGTACAGGGAACACCTGTGAGGGCCCACCCAGCCTAATCGCGTGTGGAACTTCCCGCGCACCCCTGAAATACACGCGCCCAGGCTATTCGCGTGTGGAACTTCCCGCGCACCCCTGAAATACACGCGCCCAGGCTATTCGCGTGTGGAACTTCCCGCGCACCCCTGAAATACACGTACCCTGCTGAAATCGCGTGTAAAACTTCCCGCGCACCCCTGAAATACACGCGCCCCGGCTATTCGCGTGTGGAACTTCCCGCGCACCCCTGAAATACACGTACCCTGCTGAAATCGCGTGTAAAACTTCCCGCGCACCCCTGAAATACACGCGCCCAGGCTATTCGCGTGTGGAACTTCCCGCGCACCCCTGAAATACACGTAGCACGCTGGGAGACATGAGTGGGGGCCTGGTGGAGGGTGCCCCTGGATGGTGGGGGGTGGGGGTGGTGGGAGACATGGGTGGGGGCCTGGTGGAGGGTGCCCCTGGATGGTGGGGGTGGGGGTGGTGGGAGACATGAGTGGGGGCCTGGTGGAGGCTGCCCCTGGTGGCTGGGAGGTGGGGGTGGTGGGAGACATGGGTGGGGGCCTGGTGGAGGGTGCCCCTGCACTGCTGGGGGGTGAGGGTGGTGGGACACATGAGTGGGGGCCTGGTGGAGAGTGCCCCTGGATGCTGGGGGGTGGGGGTGGTGGGAGACATGAGTGGGGGCCTGGTGGAGGGTGCCCCTGCACTGCTGGGGGGTGGGGGTGCAGGGGGACATGAGCAGGTGTGCAGGGTAGTCCCCTGTTTTGTGGGCTGCCTGCAGGGGCCGTCGAGGGTGTACAGGGAACACCTGTGAGGACCCACCCAGCCTAATCGCGTGTGGAACTTCCCGCGCACCCCTGAAATACACGTACCCTGCTGAAATCGCATGTAAAAATTCCCGCGCACCCCTGAAATACACGCGCCCAGGCTATTCGCGTGTGGAACTTCCCGCGCACCCCTGAAATACACGTAGCACGCTGGGAGACATGAGTGGGGGCCTGGTGGAGGGTGCCCCTGGATGGTGGGGGGTGGGGGTGGTGGGAGACATGAGTGGGGGCCTGGTGGAGGGTGCCCCTGGATGGTGGGGGGTGGGGGTGGTGGGAGACATGAGTGGGGGCCTGGTGGAGGGTGCCCCTGGATGGTGGGGGGTGGGGGTGGTGGGAGACATGAGTGGGGGCCTGGTGGAGGCTGCCCCTGGTGGCTGGGGGGTGGGGGTGGTGGGAGACATGGGTGGGGGCCTGGTGGAGGGTGCCCCTGCACTGCTGGGGGGTGGGGGTGGTGGGAGACATGAGTGGGGGCCTGGTGGAGAGTGCCCCTGGATGCTGGGGGGTGGGGGTGGTGGGAGACATGAGTGGGGGCCTGGTGGAGGGTGCCCCTGCACTGCTGGGGGGTGGGGGTGCAGGGGGACATGAGCAGGGCAGGGTAGTCCCCTGTTTTGTGGGCTGCCTGCAGGGGCCGTCGAGGGTGTACAGGGAACACCTGTGAGGACCCACCCAGCCTAATCGCGTGTGGAACTTCCCGCGCACCCCTGAAATACACGCGCCCAGGCTATTCGCGTGTGGAACTTCCCGCGCACCCCTGAAATACACGCGCCCAGGCTATTTGCGTGTGGAACTTCCCGCGCACCCCTGAAATACACGCGCCCAGGCTATTCGCGTGTGGAACTTCCCGCGCACCCCTGAAATACACGTACCCTGCTGAAATCGCGTGTAAAACTTCCCGCGCACCCCTGAAATACACGCGCCCAGGCTATTCGCGTATGGAACTTCCCGCGCACCCCTGAAATACACGTAGCACGCTGGGAGACATGAGTGGGGGCCTGGTGGAGGGTGCCCCTGGATGGTGGGGGGTGGGGGTGGTGGGAGACATGAGTGGGGGCCTGGTGGAGGGTGCCCCTGGACGGTGCGGGGTGGGGGTGGTGTCAGACATGAGTGGGGGCCTGGTGGAGGCTGCCCCTGGTGGCTGGGGGGTGGGGGTGGTGGGAGACATGGGTGGGGGCCTGGTGGAGTGTGTCCCTGCACTGCTGGGGGGTGGGGTGGTGGGAGACATGAGTGGGGGCCTGGTGGAGAGTGCCCCTGGATGCTGGGGGGTGGGGGTGGTGGGAGACATGAGTGGGGGCCTGGTGGATGGTGCCCCTGCACTGCTGGGGGGTGGGGGTGCAGGGGGACATGAGCAGGTGTGCAGGGTAGTCCCCTGTTTTGTGGGCTGCCTGCAGGGGCCGTCGAGGGTGTACAGGGAACACCTGTGAGGGCCCACCCAGCCTAATCGCGTGTGGAACTTCCCGCGCACCCCTGAAATACACGCGCCCAGGCTATTCGCGTGTGGAACTTCCCGCGCACCCCTGAAATACACGCGCCCAGGCTATTCGCGTGTGGAACATCCCGCGCACCCCTGAAATACACGTACCCTGCTGAAATCGCGTGTAAAACTTCCCGCGCACCCCTGAAATACACGCGCCCCGGCTATTCGCGTGTGGAACTTCCCGCGCACCCCTGAAATACACGTACCCTGCTGAAATCGCGTGTAAAACTTCCCGCGCACCCCTGAAATACACGCGCCCAGGCTATTCGCGTGTGGAACTTCCCGCGCACCCCTGAAATACACGTAGCACGCTGGGAGACATGAGTGGGGGCCTGGTGGAGGGTGCCCCTGGATGGTGGGGGGTGGGGGTGGTGGGAGACATGAGTGGGGGCCTGGTGGAGGGTGCCCCTGGATGGTGGGGGTGGGGGTGGTGGGAGACATGAGTGGGGGCCTGGTGGAGGCTGCCCCTGGTGGCTGGGGGGTGGGGGTGGTGGGAGACATGGGTGGGGGCCTGGTGGAGGGTGCCCCTGCACTGCTGGGGGGTGGGGGTGGTGGGAGACATGAGTGGGGGCCTGGTGGAGAGTGCCCCTGGATGCTGGGGGGTGGGGGTGGTGGGAGACATGAGTGGGGGCCTGGTGGAGGGTGCCCCTGCACTGCTGGGGGTTGGGGGTGGTGGGAGACATGGGTGGGGGCCTGGTGGAGGCTGCCCCTGCACTGCTGGGGGGTGGGGGTGCAGGGGGACATGAGCAGGTGTGTAGGGTAGTCCCCTGTTTTGTGGGCTGCCTGCAGGGGCCGTCGAGGGTGTACAGGGAACACCTGTGAGGACCCACCCAGCCTAATCGCGTGTGGAACTTCCCGCGCACCCCTGAAATACACGTACCCTGCTGAAATCGCATGTAAAAATTCCCGCGCACCCCTGAAATACACGCGCCCAGGCTATTCGCGTGTGGAACTTCCCGCGCACCCCTGAAATACACGTACCCTGCTGAAATCGCGTGTAAAACTTCCCGCGCACCCCTGAAATACACGCGCCCTGGCTATTCGCGTGTGGAACTTCCCGCGCACCCCTGAAATACACGTACCCTGGCTAATCGCGTGTATCACTTCACGCGTACCCCTGATATGCACGTTACCTGCTTTGCGTTCGTTGTTTGGCATCCCTGTAAACTGGTCCAGGGTTAGCACAGCCCTTTGCGATGATTTAGCGATTTTGATGGCTTTTCCTTGCGCGAGGGCGTTCTTGGGGGCGTTACTGGCGCTGCTGCAGGGTCGCTGCGATACTCTGTGCCACGGCTGGTTTGGGAGCCTAAAATCCATGAATACGCTGTGCGCGGAAATCGGTTTTAGCGCACGTGCCTGGCGCAGACAATCGCACGCGGACACTCTGCGCCAGCCGCTTGCGACACTTTTCTGCGAAATTCTATGAATTACCCTGTTAATTTATATGAGAGCATCATAATTCAAACAGTGCACCCATTTCAAGCAATAATACGGCTTCAACCAAAAACAGCAAAATGACCTCCCTCTGAATTGGTAAAAGAAATTTGTGGAAAAGTAGTTTATTTACCATTAGATCTAAAAGAAAATGTGCATACTCTAGGAGTGCAACGTCCAATGCAGCAATCTTTAATTATCTTAGTAAATGGAGTACCTACAAAAGACAAACAAATATGGCAACAGCTGGTAGGTTTACACAAAGTTAGACAAGCCTTGCAATATCTTAAAGAGAATAATGAATATTACAAAGAAATTAATATTGAAGAAAACTTGAAGGATACAACTGAAATAATTCAAGAAACACAAGAAGCTGGTCAAGTTGAGCTCCTAGATCCTGCTACAATATCAAATACTTTAGACCATTATACAATTCATCCTTTGCACTCTAAAGGCACCAATGAAGATGCACTGGAAATGTACAAAATGCGTCAAACAAAAGGATCACCAATCAGTATATGGGAAAAAAGTATAGAAGCACGTGCTTTTCCTCTACTCTTTCCTACTGGCAAAGGGGGAAGGTACGATGATAGACCTATTCAAATATCAGCTTCAGAATACCGCTCATTACGGATGTATTCTGGAGATCCCAGATTTAGACAAAATGTGGAATACATATTCCACCTACTCTTTGAAAGTGAACTAGCAACTTTATGTTACGGAGTTGCACACATATTAAAATCAGGATCACACTTTCAAAATATGACAGCTACACAATTATTACAAAAAGTGCAACAAAAGGATGAGGTTTTACAATCAAATATTACAAATCTATTAGCAAATATGCCTGGTACTAAAGAGTACTGGTTTCGACGTCGTGGAGATGTACGTTGTATGATCAGAAACCTTGGCCCACCCACTTTGTTTGTTACATTAAGTTGTGCAGAATATGCATGGGAAGATTTACATGATTTCCTACGCATATCAAACAAAAACAAAACAAACATAGATATACTAACACCTGGAGAACTTTGTTCTTTGGATCCTGTTAATGTTTCAAGATATTTTCACCATCGCTTCATTGCTATGCTACATTTTATTTGTAATAAAACTGTTCCTCCCCTTGGAGAAGTGCAACACTTATTTTGGAGAAAAGAATACCAAGCCAGAGGAGCACCATATATCCACATGCTTTTATGGATTAAATATGCTCCTAACTTTGGTCAAGACAGTGATGCCACTGTTTTACTATTTATTGAAAAATATGTCACTTGTGAAATTCCATTGGAAGCAAAAAATAGTGATCTTCATGCACAAATTTTACAATTTCAAAGACACAAATGTGGAAAATATTGTCTTCGAAAATACAAAAACAAAGGGAAATACTACACCAAATGCCGATTTGGTTTCCCTAGACCAGTTACAAATACAGGTCAAATGAACAACCTCATGTCTTCAGTTAGACATAGTGTTAAAGTTACATTACATATTACATAAAAAGAAAAGAAGAAGAAAAATATATCAATGATTATAATGCAATCATTGCCCACTTATGGAATGCAAACATAGATGTGCAGTACATTGCAGACAATTCTATTGCAGTTGCACGATATGTCACAGCATACTTAACCAAAGGAGAAAAGACAGAGCTCCAAGACCTCTGGAATGACCTGTCATCAGATAAAACAGTGTCTCAGAAATTATACAGCTTTGGCATAAAAATGCTCACCCATAGAGAATGTGGATCTTATGAAGCAGCTGATCGTTTAACTGGTACTGCATTGTATGATAAATCTGAAAATATAGTATGGCTAAGTCTTGGTCCAGCTAAATCTAGAAAAAGAGTTCTAAAATCATATGAAGATATAGAAACAATAGCCAAACGTGATCCCAACAGCCGAGACATTTTAAAAAACAATTTATTGGACACATACTTCCCAAACAGAAGTAATAGTTTGGAAACCATGTGTCTATACCACATAGCCCAAAACTACACATACACACATGTTATAAAACCTGATGAAAAAAAAGGTAAATACAGAGTGACAAACTGTGAAGGCAGCTTAGTTAAACTCACCAAACCAAATTTAATTAATCATATCAAATTGTCATTAAAGACTCCTCAACATAAAGAAGTATATTACATGTCCCTTCTACAACTCTTTAAATCATGGAGAAAAGAAGAAGAAATACTAGATAACTATGACTCATATGAAGATGCTTTCAAAGCAAATGAAAGCACTATAACTGATGTAAACTTTACACAGTACACAACAATGTTGCACAATGAACAGCAACACGAAGAAGAATTCCAGGCCCAACTAGATAAAGAAACTCCTGACAGTAGTCAACCTTCTGTAACAGGAAGCCAAGAACCACTGGGAGAACCACTAATAATAAATGAGCCAGAATTAGCTATGATAGAAGTAGAAAACACCATGTGTCAGTATGAAGATAAAGAAGACTTAACTATACTGCAATCAAAACTAAACAATGAGCAACATAGCATTTTTCAAGAAGTAACAAAACAAATTGCACATGGTGTACAACATGAAAATAAAGAATGTTCCTGCAATAATTATAAACCTATACTACTGTACGACAGTGGTGAAGCTGGTTCTGGCAAAACATTCCTAATCAAAATCAGCAGTAAGTTCCTTCAATGATTGTAAAACAACAAACTGTCAGCTGTTGTCACTGCCCCCACAGTTTTAGCTGCCTACAACATAGGTGGTGTCACGATACACCGATTACTACTATTGCCAGTAGAACACCAGAACAAATTAGACTATTACAAACTTTCTGCAGAAGCTGCATTGGAACTACGCAGAGTATTGAAACAAATGAAAATGCTACTAATAGATTAAGTGAGTATGGTCTCCAACCTAATGTTGGCATTGATTCACCTCAGATTACAAGAAGTACTCAAAACAAACTATGAAGAGCTCTTTGCAGGAAAACACATTATTGTTTTTGGAGATCTTCTTCAATTGACACCAGTCAAAGGTGAGCCAATTTTTAAAACATTAGGACACAAACTCTGCCATAAAACTGTTGGCAGCATTGGAAATGTCAACCTTTGGCAACATTTTCAATACATGCGGCAATCTGCAGATCTCACTTATGCCAACATCTTAAAAAGCGTCAGAGTTGGCATACTTTCTAAAGAAGCAGAAGCAATATTGAAAACCCGGCACATTAATGCACTTTATGGCGATAATGCATGTGCTATAGATGTTATGGAACAATTAGCCCACAAAAATGTCAATTGTATGGCCTTAATGCCAACTCTTGCAAGCTGTTTCAAATTCAATGAAATAATGTTAAGTAAAGAAATGCAGCCAATTGTAACGCTCACCTGATTCCCACGGAGGCGCTGATCCCGGCCGGGCTGCTATTGTTTCTTCAATTGAGAAGCGTAGAGCTCGGACGACTCTCAGGACTGGGCTTCCTCTTATCGAATGTCTGACTTGCAGGGTAAGTTTTCTGCAGGTGGAAAAAAAGGGTTAATCACTGTTTGATGGGATTCCTTCTCCCACCAATCGTCAGTTTCTCCCACAGCCTAGCTTTCTACTTGTCTCGGCGAGCTCTCACCTTAGGCGTATAAATGCTGAGCTCTCCATCCTGCGTCTGGTGCAGGGGTGCGTGGATTCCAGTTATGTCACTGGATGAATTCAGTGTTGAGGCTCAAGTCTTTTGTGGCCTTAGTTGTGGCACTGGTGCTGGGATGCCGAAGAGCGATGCCGCCGTTACTGCACGAGCAGATGCCTGTAAGTATACTGTAGTCTTTAGGCTTTAAAAGATGGGCACCTCAATAATGTCCCTTTTCCTTTGTTTCAGGCCTCGGGATGCTGTGGGCGTAGTTTTCCGTTGCTGCTGCACGTGCCGATGCACGTAAGTATAATGTTCGTTGGCCGCTTTTAATGGCACCTCTAATAATGTCCTTTTTCTAGTTTTCAGGTGCCGGGATGCTGCAGGCTTTATTTCCGTTGCCACTGCACCTGCCGATGCACGTAAGTATAATGATCGTTGGCCACTTTTAATGGCACCACTAATAATGTCCTTTTTCTAGTTTTCAGGTGCCGGGATGCTGCGGTTGATGCGGCCGCTTCTGCGCGTGCAAAAACTGGTAAGTTAAGATGAATGCGACTGCCTTCACCCGAACCCCTTTTTAATTATGTCCTTTGCCTTTCAGGTGCAGAGAAGCTGCCGAAGAGAAGGCCGCGGTTAGCTCCGTTGAAATCACGGATGGATCAGGTAAGCGGGCGCGGCTGTGAATTGCACTTTTCTAACCTTATGTTTATTCTTTGCAGGTTTTGCCGGTGACTGGATTCCGGGATCTGGTAAGTATTGTTCTGTGTCTTTCTTCATCCACAGGTTGCTGCGCGGAAGCTGAAGATGACTCTGGACCTGGAATGCAGGAGCCGACTCGGTGAGCGTCCTGCTGCTGCTGCAGAATAACGCGAAGCACGTGTTTTCCATCGGGCGTGGTTTAAATAGCAGAGAAGTGCTTCCAGTGTGTGTTGTTCCACCCAGGTAAGAAAAGAGTTCCTGAATGGAGGGAATAGTTCCTCCCAGCCCTGATGGCTGGGGACTTCAACCAGACTGGATTGTTCTGGGTAACTATGCAGCATGGTCTGCCTCAGGTAAGAGTACCCAAGCATTATTACACTGTTTATCAATATGAGCCCGGCGCCTATGGCGCCGGGACTGAAACCCTTCATGAGCCTGGCGCCAAAGGCGCCAGGACACGGTCCAAAGGGCCCCTGTAGGGGTCTGCTGGGTCCGGAGTAGTGGAAGACGGGTCTGCTTCCGAGGACGCTGGGCCAGTCCTGGTCCCTCGGGAGTAGCGCCCATGACACCAATAATGGAAATTAGCTCCACAGACAAACTAGATGTACATGGTATGACACTACCCATGTGTGAGCAAGCCACAACAAGACTAAATAGTTTAGAAAAATCAATCTCAAACACAGCAGGCTTAGAAAAGATATTAAAATTATCCTTAAATTGCAGAGTAATGCTTAAACATAACCTTGACGTGGACCAAGGACTAGTTAATAGAGCACTGGGTACAGTTGTTGGCTTTCAAACATACCCACGTGACAACAAAATTCAGTTTGTCAATATTCTCTTTGACAAACTTTCAGAAGTAAAAAGGATAGGACGCTCAACAGCTCGATTCCTTCTCTTCAAAGACATGTATGTATGCAGAGAACAATTTTCTCTAACTCTTGCATACGCAGTCATAATTCATAAATCACAAGGTCTTATCCTAGATAAAGCAATGATAGATATTGGTAACTCAGTCTTTAAAGAAGGCATGAGCTACGTAGCACTATCACGCTTACGTACATTTGACGGTCTATTTCTAATCAACTTTGATGCAAGTAAAGTAAACGCTGATATTCTTTGCATTTTAGAATACAATAGACTTCGCTCACTATACACCCCCATCAAAAAACACATATTCTGTTCCACAAAAAGTAAAACGTTATAAAAGAAAAATAAATCAAATAGAAATGTAACAAGATGTCACTGCAAATCCCCCAAAGATAGCAAAAGAAACTAATACTTCATCAAGTACCACAAGCAAAAAAGAATCAATTAGGGAAAGTAACCCAGGTACTTCTTCAAAGAAGGAAGACACACTCCAAAAAATCAGTCAGATACAGAACTACCTGGTCCATTTAAACTCTCAAATATAGTTGGTGTAAGTTGCTACGCAAATGTAGCAATGAATATTCTATTTCAATTACCACCACTTGTTGACAACATTTACTTACACAGTACAGACCCATTGTGTTTGCAAATGTTAGTACTTCACAGAAATGCAGCAAACAATCCTGATAACACATATAGTGTTCATAGAATAAGACAAGAATTAGACTACTGTGCTGGAATGGTGAAATTCACTATAAACTCACAGGAAGATCCACAAGAATTTCTAATGTACTTACTACAAGTACTGGAAAACAAAAAACATACCTACTCTCTGCAACAATGTGACACAAGAACAAATCCCCAATGAACGCTTTGTATATATATATCAATACCTTATTGTGAATCCATTCCATTTCAGCAACTTTCATGCAAACCATGGTAGATTATGTTCTACCTGCCGTAGACATAATACTCCAATTGGTATCTAACTGTCCCAAAATGTAACAACATCCAAACAGATAAATCAATACCACTAAAATATATAAAAAAAAAATAGACAGTTAGAATACACCTACTGGTATCTAACTGCTTCAAAATTAAATAATATCCAAAGAAATAAATAATTTGTTACTGCTCCAAAAAAATGCAACAAGCCAATGTATAAAGCATTAGCCAGAAACAACAAGTGAACACTGAAAACAAACAAACAAATACACTGTAGCATAACAGAAAACGTTTTTTTTATCCAACATGGATTTTATTTTCTCACACCACAGACCCAATGATGTTAGCAACAAACACAGAAACTGAGCAAATTGCACAGTACTCTGGTTTGTAATCTACTAAATATGAGGGTCCAAAAAAAAAAATGTTGATTATACAATGTAATAAGTCATTACAAAATACTAATAATAACATGCTATTTTCTTTCTATTTGCTTTTATCACAGACATTAACAAGAAATACATGTACTCCAGTTACTGAACCAAACAGTAAGTATATTATACACTCTATGCCATGGCCACAACCATCGCAGAATATCACACCCATAGTATCTTATAACTTTGTTCCTTATAAATTTGTTTTTGACCCAAAGATATAAGCAACTATAAGAGTGATATGCTGCGGTGGTTGCGGCCAGGGCATGGAGTGTTGGGTGCATGGCCAAATGACCACAACCACCGCAGCATATCACACCCATAGAGTCAAACATTTCAACTATGGCCTATGGAAACTTTTAATGTCCACGGACATTATGAGTGTTCTTAGAACATGTTCAACTTGCCAGCGAACAATACGGACAGCGTCTTCAGGACACCTCCTATGAACATTTCAAGACAACGCGAGAGTTCTTAGAACACATTCAACTTGCCATCGAACAATACAGACAGCGTCTTCAGAACACCCCCTACGAACATTTCAGGACACCGCGAGTGTTCTTAGAACACATTCAACTTGCCATCGAAAAATACGGACAGCGTCTTCAGGACACCCCCTATGAACATTTCAGGACAACGCGAGAGTTCTTAGAACACTTTCAACTTGACAAGGAACAATACGGACAGCGTCCACAGAACACCCCCATTTTGTTTATTAACGAACATTTCAGGACACCGTGAGAGTTCTTAGAACATTTTCAACTTAAAAAACAAACAATACGGACAGCGTCTTCAGGACACCCCCCTACGAACATTTCAGGACACCACGAGTCTTCTTAGAACACATTCATCTTACCATCGAACAATACGGACAGCGTCCTCAGAACACCCCCATTTGGTTATTTGTGAACATTTCAGGACACCACGAGTGTTCTTAGAACACAATCAACTTGACAACGAACAATACGGACAGCGTCTTCAGGACACCCCCTACGAACATTTCAGGACACCACGAGTGTTCTTAGAACGCATTCAACTTACCATCGAACAATACGGACTTCATCCTCAGAAAACCCCCATTTTGTTTATTTGCGAACATTTCAGGACACCGCGAGTGTTCTTAGAACACATTCAACTTGCCAGAGAACAATACGGACAGCGTCTTCAGGATACCCCCTGCGAACATTTCAGGACACCACAAGTGTTCTTGGAACACATTCAACTTGCCATCGAATAATACGGACAGCGTCCTCAGAACACCCCCATTTTGTTTATTTGCGAACATTTCAGGACACAGCGAGAGTTCATAGAACACATTCAACTTGCCATCGAACAATATGGACAGCTTCTTCAGAACACCCCCTATGAACTTTTCAGGACACTGCGAGTGTTCTTAGAACACATTCAACTTGCCATCTAACAATACGGACAGCGTCTTCAGGACACCCCTATGAACATTTCAGGACAACGCGAGAGTTCTTAGAACACTTTCAACTTGGCAACGAACAATACGGACAGCGTCCTCAGAACACCCCCATTTTGTTTATTTATGAACATTTCAGGACACCGCAACAGTTCTTAGAACATTTTCAACTTGACGACGAACAATACGGACAGCGTCCTCAGAACACCCCCATTTTGTTTATTTACAAACATTTGATGACACCGCGAGAGTTCTTAGAACATTTTCAACTTGACAACGAACAATACGGACAGCGTCCTCAGAACACCCCCATTGTGTTTGCTTGCGAACATTTCAGGACACCACAAGTGTTCTTAGAACACATTCAACTTGCCAGAGAACAATACGGACAGTGTCCCCAGGACACCCCCATTTTGTTTATTTACAAACATTTCCGGACACTGCGAGTGTTCTTAGAACAGTTTCAGCTTGCTTCCGAACAAAACGGACACATATTGAGTCCTCAGAACACCGCCCATTCAGCTTATTTAGAACATTTCAGAACACCCGTGATGTCCGCAGACAAATCGAACACAACAAGAACGTCTACCACATGAAAAAAAACAACTTTCAACCTATCTCATACTCTCCCACCCTCCCCAAACACTCCTACACACCAACACACTCTACTAAATACGAATTTTGAACCAAGTTTCACCGCGCTGTCCACGGACGTCCGCGAATCGAAGATGGCGGGCGCCACCGAAAATCTGATGCGCTTCACGCTCCACACCGTCCAATCAGCGAACACGCTGCATGTCCATGGACATGACGTAAGCCGCTCAGCCAATCAGGCCACTGTCCGTGGAGCGAACAAGGAAGTGTGTCACGGACCATACATAGATATCACACATTTTTTATGACCCATTTTTGGTCATTTTTAAAAAAAACGACTGGACGGATTTTCAACAAATCTTCAAAAGCACGCTTTCAGGACCAACCCGCTGCTCCTGGTCCTAAATTGGTGAAAATTCATCCAGCGGTTTGGGCTGTAGGCGCGAGCAAAGTTTTTTTCCCATTCAGTCTATGGGAAAAAAAGACATTTTCGGACTCCACCTATAACTTTTTCCCCCCTGGACGAATCCTCACCAAACTTCAACAAATTCAGAGTGAGCCATATACTTTTTTTGCAAAGTTTGGTGAGGATTCGTCCAGGGGGGAAAAAGTTTTGTCCTTTTAGCATGGGGTGGCCAGTGGAGGCATATAGAATACAGAAATCGCTGAGTAAAATATATATATATATATATATATATATATCAGTGAAAAAACTTTGTTAAAGGGACGTTATGGTTAAGTTGCGCTACTAAAAACCTATGAAATTCAGTGAACAAACTCTGTTAAAGGGACGTTATGGTTCCAAGTAAAACCGAAAAAAACCTTGAAATTCGGCAGTTATGGTAAGCTAAGCAACCATAACTCGCGCCACCACCGTGCACTGCTAAGACTAACACCCAGGACATCAAAGATGACATCACAAATGTCATTGATGACATCACTGATGACATCACATGTGTATGTACTTCTCATGGAATATGTGTAGAAGGGATTCTTATTATGTTGCAAAAAAAGTGTCAAGAATCATTGCAAGAAATATACCCTAATAAGTGCATTGAACGATGCATTGATATAAATAGCATCCTATTATGGGGTTCTATCTAGTATACTAAGCTACTCATACAGAAACATAACATTGTGTGCAGCGTACAAGATGAAGGTATGATATTCGTAATGTTAATATGTTGAATAATGAAATGATAATTGTTTTCTTAATAGATTTTTGTGTACTGTGAAATATGTAATAAGTAGCTAATAAAACCCATGTATTACATAATTGCATTACTATAGACAAAACACAAAGACACAAGAACACATACCAATATGGGTATATACAGGGAAAGTGAAGTTGGCAAAAAAGCACAAGTAGTAGCAGAAACAATTCATAACTTAACTGATTAGTTTCATACAAATAAATGATTGCTCTGTTTGAAAGCTGCTATTTACCCTATGTATATGTATCACTTGATGTGATTGGACCCTAAGGAAATTAGTGTGAGTACAATGTATACAAATATGACCATATACAGGGAATGTACAGCCATAAAAAAACAACAGAACTGTCAGAAAGTGCTCATAAGTCTAGTGATTATCTTTATGCACAAAAAGGATTGCTGTCTTTCAAGCTTGTGTTTTCCCATAGGTATATGTTTCATATGATGTGACTATACTCTAAGAGAATTACTGTAAGAACCTATTAGAAGGATACGCCTACAAATAAAATATAATTCTTAGTTTCTGACTGTTACTGAAGAAAACCATGTGACCTAGATATGTCAGCAAAAGAAAAAATAGTGAGGCAGACATGTGATGTCATCAGTGATGTCATCAATGACATTTGTGATGTCATCTTTGATGTCCTGGGTGTTAGTCTTAGCAGTGCACGGTGGTGGCGCGAGTTATGGTTGCTTAGCTTACCATAACTGCCAAATTTCAAGGGTTTTTCGGTTTTACTTGGAACCATAACGTCCCTTTAACAAAGTTTTTTCACTGAATTTCATAGGTTTTTAGTAGCGCAACTTAACCATAACGTCCCTTTAACAAAGTTTTTTTCACTGAATTTCATAGGTTTTTAGTAGTGCAACTTAACCATAAAGTCCCTTTAACAAAGTTTTTTCACTGAATTTCATAGTTTTTTAGTAGCACAACTTAACAATAATGACTTTGACTTTATATACATGTCATATGGAACTGACTAGATCTCTTCTTATGAACTTGATGTCCGCTAACTTATTTAATGTTCGCGGACATGTTCGGAGAACAGTACCACCACCTAAAACTCTGTGGAGCTTTGTGTAATAGTTATATCATAACATAGGAACATTTAACAAATTCACAAAGCAGCACACATACAACGTATATGTAGTAATACTTAAAAAATGTTACCCATATATGTAACACACTAACCATT